>NW_026453688.1:0-183531 GCF_943734755.1 Anopheles moucheti
TCCATCCAAAACGAACTTTGTACTTTGCTATGAAGTTCCACCAGGAATGAGTTTTCATGCAAAAACTGTCTATTTCAACTAAATTGATCCATCCAAAACGAACTTTGTACTTTGCTATGAAGTTCCACCAGGAATGAGTTTTTATGCAAAAACTGTCTATTTCAACTTAATTCGTCCATCCAAAACGAACTTTGTACTTTGCTATGAAGTTCCACCAGGAATGAGTTTTCATGCAAAAACTGTCTATTTCAACTAACTTTGTCCATCCAAAACGAACTTTGTACTTTGCTATGAAGTTCCACCAGGAATGAGTTTTCATGCAAAAACTGTCTATTTCAACTAAATTGATCCATCCAAAACGAACTTTGTACTTTGCTATGAAGTTCCACCAGGAATGAGTTTTTATGCAAAAACTGTCTATTTCAACTAACTTTGTCCATCCAAAACGAACTTTGTACTTTGCTATGAAGTTCCACCAGGAATGAGTTTTCATGCAAAAACTGTCTATTTCAACTAACTTTGTCCATCCAAAACGAACTTTGTACTTTGCTATGAAGTTCCACCTGGAATGAGTTTTCATGCAAAAACTGCCTATTTCAACTAACTTTGTCCATCCAAAACGAACTTTGTACTTTGCTATGAAGTTCCACCAGGAATAAGTTTTCATGCAAAAACTGTCTATTTCAACTTAATTGATCCATCCAACACGAACTTTGTACTTTGCTATGAAGTTCCACCAGGAATGAGTTTTTATGCAAAAACTGTCTATTTCAACTAACTTTGTCCATCCAAAACGAACTTTGTACTTTGCTATGAAGTTCCACCAGGAATGAGTTTTCATGCAAAAACTGTCTATTTCAACTAACTTTGTCCATCCAAAACGAACTTTGTACTTTGCTATGAAGTTCCACCAGGAATGAGTTTTCATGCAAAAACTGCCTATTTCAACTAACTTTGTCCATCCAAAACGAACTTTGTACTTTGCTATGAAGTTCCACCAGGAATAAGTTTTCATACAAAAACTGTCTATTTCAACTTAATTCGTCCATCCAAAACGAACTTTGTGCTATGAAGTTCCACCAGGAATGAGTTTTTCATGCAAAAACTGTCTATTTCAACTAACTTTGTCCATCCAAAACGAACTTTGTACTTTGCTATGAAGTTCCACCAGGAATGAGTTTTCATGCAAAAACTGTCTATTTCAACTAAATTGATCCATCCAAAACGAACTTTGTACTTTGCTATGAAGTTCCACCAGGAATGAGTTTTCATGCAAAAACTGTCTATTTCAACTACTTTTGTCCATCCAAAACGAACTTTGTACTTTGCTATGAAGTTCCACCAGGAATGAGTTTTCATGCAAAAACTGTCTATTTCAACTAAATTGATCCATCCAAAACGAACTTTGTACTTTGCTATGAAGTTCCACCAGGAATGAGTTTTCATGCAAAAACTGTCTATTTCAACTAAATTGATCCATCCAAAACGAACTTTGTACTTTGCTATGAAGTTCCACCAGGAATGAGTTTTCATGCAAAAACTGTCTATTTCAACTAAATTGATCCATCCAAAACGAACTTTGTACTTTGCTATGAAGTTCCACCAGGAATGAGTTTTCATGCAAAAACTGTCTATTTCAACTAACTTTGTCCATCCAAAACGAACTTTGTACTTTGCTATGAAGTTCCACCAGGAATGAGTTTTCATGCAAAAACTGTCTATTTCAACTAAATGATCCATCCAAAACGAACTTTGTACTTTGCTATGAAGTTCCACCAGGAATGAGTTTTCATGCAAAAACTGTCTATTTCAACTAACTTTGTCCATCCAAAACGAACTTTGTACTTTGCTATGAAGTTCCACCAGGAATGAGTTTTCATGCAAAAACTGTCTATTTCAACTAAATTGATCCATCCAAAACGAACTTTGTACTTTGCTATGAAGTTCCACCAGGAATGAGTTTTCATGCAAAAACTGTCTATTTCAACTAACTTTGTCCATCCAAAACGAACTTTGTACTTTGATATGAAGTTCCACCAGAAGTGTGTTTTCATACAAAAACTGTTAATTACAACTAACTTTGTCCATCCGATTCGAACTTTGTTCTTTGATATGAAGTTCCACCAGAAGTGTGTTTTCATACAAAAACTGTTAATTACAACTAACTTTGTCCATCCAAAACGAACTTTGTACTTTGATATGAAGTTCCACCAGAAGTGTGTTTTCATACAAAAACTGTTAATTACAACTAACTTTGTCCATCCAAAACGAACTTTGTACTTTGCTATGAAGTTCCACCAGGAATAAGTTTTCATACAAAAACTGTCTATTTCAACTTAATTCGTCCATCCAAAACGAACTGTGTACTTTGCTATGAAGTTCCACCAGGAATGAGTTTTCATGCAAAAACTGTCTATTTCAACTAACTTTGTCCATCCAAAACGAACTTTGTACTTTGCTATGAAGTTCCACCAGGAATGAGTTTTCATGCAAAAACTGTCTATTTCAACTAAATTGATCCATCCAAAACGAACTTTGTACTTTGCTATGAAGTTCCACCAGGAATGAGTTTTCATGCAAAAAACTGTCTATTTCAACTAACTTTGTCCATCCAAAACGAACTTTGTACTTTGCTATGAAGTTCCACCAGGAATGAGTTTTCATGCAAAAACTGTCTATTTCAACTAAATTGATCCATCCAAAACGAACTTTGTACTTTGCTATGAAGTTCCACCAGGAATGAGTTTTCATGCAAAAACTGTCTATTTCAACTAACTTTGTCCATCCAAAACGAACTTTGTACTTTGCTATGAAGTTCCACCAGGAATGAGTTTTCATGCAAAAACTGTCTATTTCAACTAAATTGATCCATCCAAAACGAACTTTGTACTTTGCTATGAAGTTCCACCAGGAATGAGTTTTCATGCAAAAACTGTCTATTTCAACTAACTTTGTCCATCCAAAACGAACTTTGTACTTTGCTATGAAGTTCCACCAGGAATGAGTTTTCATGCCAAAAACTGTCTATTTCAACTAAATTGATCCATCCAAAACGAACTTTGTACTTTGATATGAAGTTCCACCAGAAGTGTGTTTTCATACAAAAACTGTTAATTACAACTAACTTTGTCCATCCAAAACGAACTTTGTACTTTGATATGAAGTTCCACCAGAAGTGTGTTTTCATACAAAAACTGTTAATTACAACTAACTTTGTCCATCCAAAACGAACTTTGTACTTTGCTATGAAGTTCCACCAGGAATAAGTTTTCATACAAAAACTGTCTATTTCAACTTAATTCGTCCATCCAAAACGAACTTTGTACTTTGCTATGAAGTTCCACCAGGAATGAGTTTTCATGCAAAAACTGTCTATTTCAACTAACTTTGTCCATCCAAAACGAACTTTGTACTTTGCTATGAAGTTCCACCAGGAATGAGTTTTCATGCAAAAACTGTCTATTTCAACTAAATTGATCCATCCAAAACGAACTTTGTACTTTGCTATGAAGTTCCACCAGGAATGAGTTTTCATGCAAAAACTGTCTATTTCAACTAACTTTGTCCATCCAAAACGAACTTTGTACTTTGCTATGAAGTTCCACCAGGAATGAGTTTTCATGCAAAAACTGTCTATTTCAACTAAATTGATCCATCCAAAACGAACTTTGTACTTTGCTATGAAGTTCCACCAGGAATGAGTTTTTCATGCAAAAACTGTCTATTTCAACTAACTTTGTCCATCCAAAACGAACTTTGTACTTTGCTATGAAGTTCCACCAGGAATGAGTTTTCATGCAAAAACTGTCTATTTCAACTAAATTGATCCATCCAAAACGAACTTTGTACTTTGCTATGAAGTTCCACCAGGAATGAGTTTTCATGCAAAAACTGTCTATTTCAACTAACTTTGTCCATCCAAAACGAACTTTGTACTTTGCTATGAAGTTCCACCAGGAATGAGTTTTCATGCAAAAACTGTCTATTTCAACTAACTTTGTCCATCCAAAACGAACTTTGTACTTTGCTATGAAGTTCCACCAGGAATGAGTTTTCATGCAAAAACTGTCTATTTCAACTAAATTGATCCATCCAAAACGAACTTTGTACTTTGCTATGAAGTTCCACCAGGAATGAGTTTTTATGCAAAAACTGTCTATTTCAACTAACTTTGTCATCCAAAACGAACTTTGTACTTTGCTATGAAGTTCCACCAGGAATGAGTTTTTCATGCAAAAACTGTCTATTTCAACTAACTTTGTCCATCCAAAACGAACTTTGTACTTTGCTATGAAGTTCCACCTGGAATGAGTTTTCATGCAAAAACTGCCTATTTCAACTAACTTTGTCCATCCAAAACGAACTTTGTACTTTGCTATGAAGTTCCACCAGGAATAAGTTTTCATGCAAAAACTGTCTATTTCAACTTAATTGATCCATCCAACACGAACTTTGTACTTTGCTATGAAGTTCCACCAGGAATGAGTTTTTATGCAAAAACTGTCTATTTCAACTAACTTTGTCCATCCAAAACGAACTTTGTACTTTGCTATGAAGTTCCACCAGGAATGAGTTTTCATGCAAAAACTGTCTATTTCAACTAACTTTGTCCATCCAAAACGAACTTTGTACTTTGCTATGAAGTTCCACCTGGAATGAATTTTCATGCAAAAACTGCCTATTTCAACTAACTTTGTCCATCCAAAACGAACTTTGTACTTTGCTATGAAGTTCCACCTGGAATGAGTTTTCATGCAAAAAACTGCCTATTTTCAACTAACTTTGTCCATCCAAAACGAACTTTGTACTTTGCTATGAAGTTCCACCAGGAATAAGTTTTCATGCAAAAACTGTCTATTTCAACTAAATTGATCCATCCAAAACGAACTTTGTACTTTGCTATGAAGTTCCACCAGGAATGAGTTTTCATGCAAAAACTGTCTATTTCAACTAAATTGATCCATCCAAAATGAACTTTGTACTTTGCTATGAAGTTCCACCAGGAATGAGTTTTTATGCAAAAACTGTCTATTTCAACTAACTTTGTCCATCCAAAACGAACTTTGTACTTTGATATGAAGTTCCACCAGAAGTGTGTTTTCATACAAAAAACTGTTAATTACAACTAACTTTGTCCATCCGATTCGAACTTTGTTCTTTGATATGAAGTTCCACCAGAAGTGTGTTTTCATACAAAAACTGTTAATTACAACTAACTTTGTCCATCCAAAACGAACTTTGTACTTTGATATGAAGTTCCACCAGAAGTGTGTTTTCATACAAAAACTGTTAATTACAACTAACTTTGTCCATCCAAAACGAACTTTGTACTTTGCTATGAAGTTCCACCAGGAATGAGTTTTCATGCAAAAACTGTTAATTACAACTAACTTTGTCCATCCAAAACGAACTTTGTACTTTGCTATGAAGTTCCACCAGGAATGAGTTTTCATGCAAAAACTGTCTATTTCAACTAAATTGATCCATCCAAAACGAACTTTGTACTTTGCTATGAAGTTCCACCAGGAATGAGTTTTCATACAAAAACTGTCTATTTCAACTTAATTCGTCCATCCAAAACGAACTTTGTACTTTGCTATGAAGTTCCACCAGGAATGAGTTTTCATGCAAAAACTGTCTATTTCAACTAACTTTGTCCATCCAAAACGAACTTTGTACTTTGCTATGAAGTTCCACCAGGAATGAGTTTTCATGCAAAAACTGTCTATTTCAACTAAATTGATCCATCCAAAACGAACTTTGTACTTTGCTATGAAGTTCCACCAGGAATGAGTTTTTATGCAAAAACTGTCTATTTCAACTAACTTTGTCCATCCAAAACGAACTTTGTACTTTGCTATGAAGTTCCACCAGGAATGAGTTTTCATGCAAAAACTGCCTATTTCAACTAACTTTGTCCATCCAAAACGAACTTTGTACTTTGCTATGAAGTTCCACCAGGAATAAGTTTTCATGCAAAAACTGTCTATTTCAACTTAATTGATCCATCCAACACGAACTTTGTACTTTGCTATGAAGTTCCACCAGGAATGAGTTTTTATGCAAAAACTGTCTATTTCAACTAACTTTGTCCATCCAAAACGAACTTTTGTACTTTGCTATGAAGTTCCACCAGGAATGAGTTTTCATGCAAAAACTGTCTATTTCAACTAACTTTGTCCATCCAAAACGAACTTTGTACTTTGCTATGAAGTTCCACCTGAATGAGTTTTCATGCAAAAAACTGCCTATTTCAACTAACTTTGTCCATCCAAAACGAACTTTGTACTTTGCTATGAAGTTCCACCAGGAATAAGTTTTCATACAAAAACTGTCTATTTCAACTTAATTCGTCCATCCAAAACGAACTTTGTACTTTGCTATGAAGTTCCACCAGGAATGAGTTTTCATGCAAAAACTGTCTATTTCAACTAACTTTGTCCATCCAAAACGAACTTTGTACTTTGCTATGAAGTTCCACCAGGAATGAGTTTTCATGCAAAAACTGTCTATTTCAACTAAATTGATCCATCCAAAACGAACTTTGTACTTTGCTATGAAGTTCCACCAGGAATGAGTTTTCATGCAAAAACTGTCTATTTCAACTAACTTTGTCCATCCAAAACGAACTTTGTACTTTGCTATGAAGTTCCACCAGGAATGAGTTTTCATGCAAAAACTGTCTATTTCAACTAAATTGATCCATCCAAAACGAACTTTGTACTTTGCTATGAAGTTCCACCAGGAATGAGTTTTCATGCAAAAAACTGTCTATTTCAACTAAATTGATCCATCCAAAACGAACTTTGTACTTTGCTATGAAGTTCCACCAGGAATGAGTTTTTATGCAAAAACTGTCTATTTCAACTAACTTTGTCCATCCAAAACGAACTTTGTACTTTGATATGAAGTTCCACCAGAAGTGTGTTTTCATACAAAAAACTGTTAATTACAACTAACTTTGTCCATCCGATTCGAACTTTGTTCTTTGATATGAAGTTCCACCAGAAGTGTGTTTTCATACAAAAACTGTTAATTACAACTAACTTTGTCCATCCAAAACGAACTTTGTACTTTGATATGAAGTTCCACCAGAAGTGTGTTTTCATACAAAAACTGTTAATTACAACTAACTTTGTCCATCCGATTCGAACTTTGTTCTTTGATATGAAGTTCCACCAGAAGTGTGTTTTCATACAAAAACTGTTAATTACAACTAATTTCGTCCATCCGATACGAACTTTGTACTTTGCTATGAAATTCTACCAGGAACGAGTTTACATGCAAAAACCGTCTATTTCAACGTAATTGGTGCATCCGATACGAGCTTTGTACTTTGCTATGGAATTCTACCAGGAACGAGTTTTCATGCAAAAACCGTCTATTTCAACGTAATTGGTGCATCCGATACGAACTTTGTACTTTCCTATGGAACTATACCAGGAACGAGTTTTCATGCAAAAACCGTCTATTTCAACGTAATTGGTGCATCCGATACGAGCTTTGTACTTTGCTATGGAATTCTACCAGGAACGAGTTTACATGCAAAAACTGTCTATTTCAACTAATTTCGTCCATCCGATACGAACTTTGTACTTTGCTATGAAATTCTACCAGGAACGAGTTTACATGCAAAAACCGTCTATTTCAACGTAATTGGTGCATCCAAAACGAACTTTGTACTTTGCTATGGAATTCTACCAGGAACGAGTTTTCATGCAAAAACCGTCTATTTCAACTAATTTCGTCCATCCAAAACGAACTTTGTACTTTGCTATGAAGTTCCACCAGGAATGAGTTTTCATGCAAAAACTGTCTATTTCAACTAACTTTGTCCATCCAAAACGAACTTTGTACTTTGCTATGAAGTTCCACCAGGAATGAGTTTTTATGCAAAAACTGTCTATTTCAACTAACTTTGTCCACCCAAAACGAACTTTGTACTTTGCTATGAAGTTCCACCAGGAATGAGTTTTCATGCAAAAACTGTCTATTTCAACTTAATTCGTCCATCCAAAACGAACTTTGTACTTTGCTATGAAGTTCCACCAGAAGTGTGTTTTCATACAAAAACTGTTAATTACAACTAAATTGATCCATCCAAAACGAACTTTGTACTTTGCTATGAAGTTCCACCAGGAATGAGTTTTCATGCAAAAACTGTCTATTTCAACTTAATTCGTCCATCCGATTCGAACTTTGTACTTTGCTATGAAGTTCCACCAGGAATGAGTTTTCATACAAAAACTGTCTATTTCAACTAACTTTGTCCATCCAAAACGAACTTTGTACTTTGCTATGAAGTTCCACCAGAAGTGTGTTTTCATACAAAAACTGTTAATTACAACTAAATTGATCCATCCAAAACGAACTTTGTACTTTGCTATGAAGTTCCACCAGGAATGAGTTTTCATGCAAAAACTGTCTATTTCAACTAACTTTGTCCATCCAAAACGAACTTTGTACTTTGCTATGAAGTTCCACCAGGAATGAGTTGTCATGCAAAAACTGTCTATTTCAACTAACTTTGTCCATCCAAAACGAACTTTGTACTTTGCTATGAAGTTCCACCAGGAATGAGTTTTCATGCAAAAACTGTCTATTTCAACTAACTTTGTCCATCCAAAACGAACTTTGTACTTTGCTATGAAGTTCCACCAGGAATGAGTTTTCATGCAAAAACTGTCTATTTCAACTTAATTCGTCATCCAAAACGAACTTTGTACTTTGCTATGAAGTTCCACCAGGAATGAGTTTTCATGCAAAAACTGTCTATTTCAACTTAATTCGTCCATCCGATTCGAACTTTGTACTTTGCTATGAAGTTCCACCAGGAATGAGTTTTCATACAAAAACTGTCTATTTCAACTAACTTTGTCCATCCAAAACGAACTTTGTACTTTGCTATGAAGTTCCACCAGAAGTGTGTTTTCATACAAAAACTGTTAATTACAACTAAATTGATCCATCCAAAACGAACTTTGTACTTTGCTATGAAGTTCCACCAGGAATGAGTTTTTATGCAAAAACTGTCTATTTCAACTAACTTTGTCCATCCAAAACGAACTTTGTACTTTGCTATGAAGTTCCACCAGGAATGAGTTTCATGCAAAAAACTGTCTATTTCAACTAACTTTGTCCATCCAAAACGAACTTTGTACTTTGCTATGAAGTTCCACCAGGAATGAGTTTTCATGCAAAAACTGTCTATTTCAACTAACTTTGTCCATCCAAAACGAACTTTGTACTTTGCTATGAAGTTCCACCAGGAATGAGTTTTCATGCAAAAACTGTCTATTTCAACTTAATTCGTCCATCCGATTCGAACTTTGTACTTTGCTATGAAGTTCCACCAGGAATGAGTTTTCATACAAAAACTGTCTATTTCAACTAACTTTGTCCATCCAAAACGAACTTTGTACTTTGCTATGAAGTTCCACCAGAAGTGTGTTTTCATACAAAAACTGTTAATTACAACTAAATTGATCCATCCAAAACGAACTTTGTACTTTGCTATGAAGTTCCACCAGGAATGAGTTTTCATGCAAAAACTGTCTATTTCAACTTAATTCGTCCATCCGATTCGAACTTTGTACTTTGCTATGAAGTTCCACCAGGAATGAGTTTTTATGCAAAAACTGTCTATTTCAACTAACTTTGTCCATCCAAAACGAACTTTGTACTTTGCTATGAAGTTCCACCAGGAATGAGTTTTCATGCAAAAACTGTCTATTTCAACTAAATTGATCCATCCAAAACGAACTTTGTACTTTGCTATGAAGTTCCACCAGGAATGAGTTTTCATGCAAAAACTGTCTATTTCAACTAACTTTGTCCATCCAAAACGAACTTTGTACTTTGCTATGAAGTTCCACCAGGAATGAGTTTTCATGCAAAAACTGTCTATTTCAACTAACTTTGTCCATCCAAAACGAACTTTGTACTTTGCTATGAAGTTCCACCAGGAATGAGTTTTCATGCAAAAACTGTCTATTTCAACTTAATTCGTCCATCCGATTCGAACTTTGTACTTTGCTATGAAGTTCCACCAGGAATGAGTTTTCATACAAAAACTGTCTATTTCAACTAACTTTGTCCATCCAAAACGAACTTTGTACTTTGCTATGAAGTTCCACCAGAAGTGTGTTTTCATACAAAAACTGTTAATTACAACTAAATTGATCCATCCAAAACGAACTTTGTACTTTGCTATGAAGTTCCACCAGGAATGAGTTTTCATGCAAAAACTGTCTATTTCAACTAACTTTGTCCATCCGATTCGAACTTTGTACTTTGCTATGAAGTTCCACCAGGAATGAGTTTTTATGCAAAAACTGTCTATTTCAACTAACTTTGTCCATCCAAAACGAACTTTGTACTTTGCTATGAAGTTCCACCAGGAATGAGTTTTCATGCAAAAACTGTCTATTTCAACTAACTTTGTCCATCCAAAACGAACTTTGTACTTTGCTATGAAGTTCCACCAGGAATGAGTTTTCATGCAAAAACTGTCTATTTCAACTAACTTTGTCCATCCAAAACGAACTTTGTACTTTGCTATGAAGTTCCACCAGGAATGAGTTTTCATGCAAAAACTATCTATTTCAACTAAATTGATCCATCCAAAACGAACTTTGTACTTTGCTATGAAGTTCCACCAGGAATGAGTTTTCATGCAAAAACTGTCTATTTCAACTAACTTTGTCCATCCAAAACGAACTTTGTACTTTGCTATGAAGTTCCACCAGAAGTGTGTTTTCATACAAAAACTGTTAATTACAACTAAATTGATCCATCCAAAACGAACTTTGTACTTTGCTATGAAGTTCCACCAGGAATGAGTTTTCATGCAAAAACTGTCTATTTCAACTTAATTCGTCCATCCGATTCGAACTTTGTACTTTGCTATGAAGTTCCACCAGGAATGAGTTTTCATGCAAAAACTGTCTATTTCAACTAACTTTGTCCATCCAAAACGAACTTTGTACTTTGCTATGAAGTTCCACCAGGAATGAGTTTTCATGCAAAAACTGTCTATTTCAACTAAATTGATCCATCCAAAACGAACTTTGTACTTTGCTATGAAGTTCCACCAGGAATGAGTTTTCATGCAAAAACTGTCTATTTCAACTTAATTCGTCCATCCGATTCGAACTTTGTACTTTGCTATGAAGTTCCACCAGGAATGAGTTTTCATACAAAAACTGTCTATTTCAACTAACTTTGTCCATCCAAAACGAACTTTGTACTTTGCTATGAAGTTCCACCAGAACTGTGTTTTCATACAAAAACTGTTAATTACAACTAAATTGATCCATCCAAAACGAACTTTGTACTTTGCTATGAAGTTCCACCAGGAATGAGTTTTCATGCAAAAACTGTCTATTTTAACTAAATTGATCCATCCAAAACGAACTTTGTACTTGGCTATGAAGTACCACCAGGAATGAGTTTTCATGCAAAAACTGTCTATTTCAACTAAATTCATCCATCCAAAACGAACTTTGTACTTTGCTATGAAGTTCCACCAGGAATGAGTTTTCATGCAAAAACTGTCTATTTCAACTAACTTTGTCCATCCAAAACGAACTTTGTACTTTGCTATGAAGTTCCACCAGGAATGAGTTTTCATGCAAAACCTGTCTATTTCAACTAACTTTGTCCATCCAAAACGAACTTTGTACTTTGCTATGAAGTTCCACCAGGAATGAGTTTTTATGCAAAAACTGTCTATTTCAACTAACTTTGTCCATCCAAAACGAACTTTGTACTTTGCTATGAAGTTCCATCAGGAATGAGTTTTCATGCAAAAACTGTCTATTTCAACTAAATTGATCCATCCAAAACGAACTTTGTACTTTGCTATGAAGTTCCACCAGGAATGAGTTTTTATGCAAAAACTGTCTATTTCAACTAACTTTGTAAATCCAAAACGAACTTTGTACTTTGCTATGAAGTTCCACCTGGAATGAGTTTTCATACAAAAACTGTCTATTTCAACTAACTTTTTCCATCCAAAACGAACTTTGTACTTTGCTATGAAGTTCCACCAGGAATGAGTTTTCATTCAAAAACTGTCTATTTCAACTAACTTTGTCCATCCAAAACGAACTTTGTACTTTGCTATGAAGTTCCACCAGGAATGAGTTTTCATGCAAAAACTGTCTATTTCAACTAACTTTGTCCATCCAAAACGAACTTTGTACTTTGCTATGAAGTTCTACCAGGAATGAGTTTTCATGCAAGAACTGTCTATTTCAACTAAATTGATCCATCCAAAACGAACTTTGTACTTTGCTATGAAGTTCCACCAGGAATGAGTTTTTATGCAAAAACTGTCTATTTCAACTAACTTTGTCCATCCAAAACGAACTTTGTACTTTGCTATGAAGTTCCACCAGGAATGAGTTTTCATGCAAAAACTGTCTATTTCAACTAACTTTGTCCATCCAAAACGAACTTTGTACTTTGCTATGAAGTTCCACCAGGAATGAGTTTTCATGCAAAAACTGTCTATTTCAACTAACTTTGTCCATCCAAAACGAACTTTGTACTTTGCTATGAAGTTCTACCAGGAATGAGTTTTCATGCAAGAACTGTCTATTTCAACTAAATTGATCCATCCGATACGAACTTTGTACTTTGCTATGAAGTTCCACCAGGAATGAGTTTTTATGCAAAAACTGTCTATTTCAACTAACTTTGTCCATCCAAAACGAACTTTGTACTTTGCTATGAAGTTCCACCAGGAATGAGTTTTCATGCAAAAACTGTCTATTTCAACTAACTTTGTCCATCCAAAACGAACTTTGTACTTTGCTATGAAGTTCCACCAGGAATGAGTTTTCATGCAAAAACTGTCTATTTTAACTAAATTGATCCATCCAAAACGAACTTTGTACTTGGCTATGAAGTACCACCAGGAATGAGTTTTCATGCAAAAACTGTCTATTTCAACTAAATTCATCCATCCAAAACGAACTTTGTACTTTGCTATGAAGTTCCACCAGGAATGAGTTTTCATGCAAAAACTGTCTATTTCAACTAACTTTGTCCATCCAAAACGAACTTTGTACTTTGCTATGAAGTTCCACCAGGAATGAGTTTTCATGCAAAAACTGTCTATTTCAACTAACTTTGTCCATCCAAAACGAACTTTGTACTTTGCTATGAAGTTCCACCAGGAATGAGTTTTTATGCAAAAACTGTCTATTTCAACTAACTTTGTCCATCCAAAACGAACTTTGTACTTTGCTATGAAGTTCCATCAGGAATGAGTTTTCATGCAAAAACTGTCTATTTCAACTAAATTGATCCATCCAAAACGAACTTTGTACTTTGCTATGAAGTTCCACCAGGAATGAGTTTTTATGCAAAAACTGTCTATTTCAACTTAATTCGTCCATCCAAAACGAACTTTGTACTTTGCTATGAAGTTCCACCAGGAATGAGTTTTTCTGCAAAAACTGTCTATTTCAACTAACTTTGTAAATCCAAAACGAACTTTGTACTTTGCTATGAAGTTCCACCTGGAATGAGTTTTCATGCAAAAACTGTCTATTTCAACTAACTTTGTCCATCCAAAACGAACTTTGTACTTTGCTATGAAGTTCCACCAGGAATGAGTTTTCATGCAAAAACTGTCTATTTCAACTAACTTTGTCCATCCAAAACGAACTTTGTACTTTGCTATGAAGTTCCACCAGGAATGAGTTTTTATGCAAAAACTGTCTATTTCAACTTAATTCGTCCATCCAAAACGAACTTTGTACTTTGCTATGAAGTTCCACCAGGAATGAGTTTTTCTGCAAAAACTGTCTATTTCAACTAACTTTGTAAATCCAAAACGAACTTTGTACTTTGCTATGAAGTTCCACCTGGAATGAGTTTTCATGCAAAAACTGTCTATTTCAACTAACTTTGTCCATCCAAAACGAACTTTGTACTTTGCTATGAAGTTCCACCAGGAATGAGTTTTCATGCAAAAACTGTCTATTTCAACTAACTTTGTCCATCCAAAACGAACTTTGTACTTTGCTATGAAGTTCCACCAGGAATGAGTTTTTATGCAAAAACTGTCTATTTCAACTTAATTCGTCCATCCAAAACGAACTTTGTACTTTGCTATGAAGTTCCACCAGGAATGAGTTTTTCTGCAAAAACTGTCTATTTCAACTAACTTTGTAAATCCAAAACGAACTTTGTACTTTGCTATGAAGTTCCACCTGGAATGAGTTTTCATGCAAAAACTGTCTATTTCAACTAACTTTGTCCATCCAAAACGAACTTTGTACTTTGCTATGAAGTTCCACCAGGAATGAGTTTTCATGCAAAAACTGTCTATTTCAACTAACTTTGTCCATCCAAAACGAACTTTGTACTTTGCTATGAAGTTCCACCAGGAATGAGTTTTCATGCAAAAACTGTCTATTTCAACTAACTTTGTCCATCCAAAACGAACTTTGTACTTTGCTATGAAGTTCCACCAGGAATGAGTTTTTATGCAAAAACTGTCTATTTCAACTAACTTTGTAAATCCAAAACGAACTTTGTACTTTGCTATGAAGTTCCACCTGGAATGAGTTTTCATGCAAAAACTGTCTATTTCAACTAACTTTGTCCATCCAAAACGAACTTTGTACTTTGCTATGAAGTTCCACCAGGAATGAGTTTTCATGCAAAAACTGTCTATTTCAACTAACTTTGTCCATCCAAAACGAACTTTGTACTTTGCTATGAAGTTCCACCAGGAATGAGTTTTCATGCAAAAACTGTCTATTTCAACTAACTTTGTCCATCCAAAACGAACTTTGTACTTTGCTATGAAGTTCTACCAGGAATGAGTTTTCATGCAAGAACTGTCTATTTCAACTAAATTGATCCATCCAAAACGAACTTTGTACTTTGCTATGAAGTTCCACCAGGAATGAGTTTTTATGCAAAAACTGTCTATTTCAACTAACTTTGTCCATCCAAAACGAACTTTGTACTTTGCTATGAAGTTCCACCAGGAATGAGTTTTCATGCAAAAACTGTCTATTTCAACTAACTTTGTCCATCCAAAACGAACTTTGTACTTTGCTATGAAGTTCCACCAGGAATGAGTTTTCATGCAAAAACTGTCTATTTCAACTAACTTTGTCCATCCAAAACGAACTTTGTACTTTGCTATGAAGTTCTACCAGGAATGAGTTTTCATGCAAGAACTGTCTATTTCAACTAAATTGATCCATCCGATACGAACTTTGTACTTTGCTATGAAGTTCCACCAGGAATGAGTTTTTATGCAAAAACTGTCTATTTCAACTAACTTTGTCCATCCAAAACGAACTTTGTACTTTGCTATGAAGTTCCACCAGGAATGAGTTTTCATGCAAAAACTGTCTATTTCAACTAACTTTGTCCATCCAAAACGAACTTTGTACTTTGCTATGAAGTTCTACCAGGAATGAGTTTTCATGCAAGAACTGTCTATTTCAACTAAATTGATCCATCCAAAACGAACTTTGTACTTTGCTATGAAGTTCCACCAGGAATGAGTTTTTATGCAAAAACTGTCTATTTCAACTAACTTTGTCCATCCAAAACGAACTTTGTACTTTGCTATGAAGTTCCACCAGGAATGAGTTTTCATGCAAAAACTGTCTATTTCAACTAAATTGATCCATCCAAAACGAACTTTGTACTTTGCTATGAAGTTCCACCAGGAATGAGTTTTCATGCAAGAACTGTCTATTTCAACTAAAATGGTGCATCCAAAACGAACTTTGTACTTTGCTATGAAGTTCCATCAGGAATGAGTTTTCATACAAGAACTGTCTATTTCAACTAAATTGATCCATCCAAAACGAACTTTGTACTTTGCTATGAAGTTCCACCAGGAATGAGTTTTCATGCAAAAACTGTCTATTTCAACTAAATTGATCCATCCAAAACGAACTTTGTACTTTGCTATGAAGTTCCACCAGGAATGAGTTTTCATGCAAGAACTGTCTATTTCAACTAAATTGGTGCATCCAAAACGAACTTTGTACTTTGCTATGAAGTTCCACCAGGAATGAGTTTTCATACAAGAACTGTCTATTTCAACTAAATTGATCCATCCAAAACGAACTTTGTACTTTGCTATGAAGTTCTACCAGGAATGAGTTTTCATGCAAAAACTGTCTATTTCAACTAAATTGATCCATCCAAAACGAACTTTGTACTTTGCTATGAAGTTCCACCAGGAATGAGTTTTCATGCAAGAACTGTCTATTTCAACTAAATTGATCCATCCGATACGAACTTTGTACTTTGCTATGAAGTTCCACCAGGAATGAGTTTTTATGCAAAAACTGTCTATTTCAACTAACTTTGTCCATCCAAAACGAACTTTGTACTTTGCTATGAAGTTCCACCAGGAATGAGTTTTCATGCAAAAACTGTCTATTTCAACTAACTTTGTCCATCCAAAACGAACTTTGTACTTTGCTATGAAGTTCTACCAGGAATGAGTTTTCATGCAAGAACTGTCTATTTCAACTAAATTGGTGCATCCGATACGAACTTTGTTCTTTGCTATGAAGTTCCACCAGGAATGAGTTTACATGCAAAAACTGTCTATTTCAACTAAATTGATCCATCCAAAACGAACTTTGTACTTTGCTATGAAGTTCCACCAGGAATGAGTTTTCATGCAAAAACTGTCTATTTCAACTAAATTGATCCATCCAAAACGAACTTTGTACTTTGCTATGAAGTTCCACCAGGAATGAGTTTTCATGCAAGAACTGTCTATTTCAACTAAATTGGTGCATCCAAAACGAACTTTGTACTTTGCTATGAAGTTCCACCAGGAATGAGTTTTCATACAAGAACTGTCTATTTCAACTAAATTGATCCATCCAAAACGAACTTTGTACTTTGCTATGAAGTTCCACCAGGAATGAGTTTTCATGCAAAAACTGTCTATTTCAACTAAATTGATCCATCCAAAACGAGCTTTGTACTTTGCTATGAAGTTCCACCAGGAATGAGTTTTTATGCAAAAACTGTCTATTTCAACTAACTTTGTCCATCCAAAACGAACTTTGTACTTTGCTATGAAGTTCCACCAGGAATGAGTTTTCATGCAAGAACTGTCTATTTCAACTAAATTGGTGCATCCGATACGAACTTTGTACTTTGCTATGAAGTTCCACCAGGAATGAGTTTTTATGCAAAAACTGTCTATTTCAACTAACTTTGTCCATCCAAAACGAACTTTGTACTTTGCTATGAAGTTCCACCAGGAATGAGTTTTCATGCAAAAACTGTCTATTTCAACTAACTTTGTCCATCCAAAACGAACTTTGTACTTTGCTATGAAGTTCCACCAGGAATGAGTTTTCATGCAAAAACTGTCTATTTCAACTTAATTCGTCCATCCGATTCGAACTTTGTACTTTGCTATGAAGTTCCACCAGGAATGAGTTTTCATGCAAAAACTGTCTATTTCAACTAACTTTGTCCATCCAA
Organism: Anopheles moucheti; assembly: GCF_943734755.1. Classification (NCBI taxonomy): domain Eukaryota; kingdom Metazoa; phylum Arthropoda; class Insecta; order Diptera; family Culicidae; genus Anopheles; species Anopheles moucheti. The sequence continues at coordinate 17,500 of NW_026453688.1, forward strand.
AACGAACTTTGTACTTTGCTATGAAGTTCTACCAGGAATGAGTTTTCATGCAAGAACTGTCTATTTCAACTAAATTGATCCATCCAAAACGAACTTTGTACTTTGCTATGAAGTTCCACCAGGAATGAGTTTTCATGCAAAAACTGTCTATTTCAACTAACTTTGTCCATCCAAAACGAACTTTGTACTTTGCTATGAAGTTCCACCAGGAATGAGTTTTCATGCAAAAACTGTCTATTTCAACTAAATTGATCCATCCAAAACGAACTTTGTACTTGGCTATGAAGTTCCACCAGGAATGAGTTTTCATGCAAAAACTGTCTATTTCAACTAAATTCATCCATCCAAAACGAACTTTGTACTTTGCTATGAAGTTCCACCAGGAATGAGTTTTCATGCAAAAACTGTCTATTTCAACTAACTTTGTCCATCCAAAACGAACTTTGTACTTTGCTATGAAGTTCCACCAGGAATGAGTTTTCATGCAAAACCTGTCTATTTCAACTAACTTTGTCCATCCAAAACGAACTTTGTACTTTGCTATGAAGTTCCACCAGGAATGAGTTTTTATGCAAAAACTGTCTATTTCAACTAACTTTGTCCATCCAAAACGAACTTTGTACTTTGCTATGAAGTTCCATCAGGAATGAGTTTTCATGCAAAAACTGTCTATTTCAACTAAATTGATCCATCCAAAACGAACTTTGTACTTTGCTATGAAGTTCCACCAGGAATGAGTTTTTATGCAAAAACTGTCTATTTCAACTTAATTCGTCCATCCAAAACGAACTTTGTACTTTGCTATGAAGTTCCACCAGGAATGAGTTTTTATGCAAAAACTGTCTATTTCAACTAACTTTGTAAATCCAAAACGAACTTTGTACTTTGCTATGAAGTTCCACCTGGAATGAGTTTTCATGCAAAAACTGTCTATTGCAACTAACTTTGTCCATCCAAAACGAACTTTGTACTTTGCTATGAAGTTCCACCAGGAATGAGTTTTCATGCAAAAACTGTCTATTTCAACTAACTTTGTCCATCCAAAACGAACTTTGTACTTTGCTATGAAGTTCCACCAGGAATGAGTTTTTATGCAAAAACTGTCTATTTCAACTAACTTTGTCCATCCAAAACGAACTTTGTACTTTGCTATGAAGTTCCACCAGGAATGAGTTTTCATGCAAAAACTGTCTATTTCAACTAACTTTGTCCATCCAAAACGAACTTTGTACTTTGCTATGAAGTTCCACCAGGAATGAGTTTTCATGCAAAAACTGTCTATTTCAACTAACTTTGTCCATCCAAAACGAACTTTGTACTTTGCTATGAAGTTCTACCAGGAATGAGTTTTCATGCAAGAACTGTCTATTTCAACTAAATTGATCCATCCAAAACGAACTTTGTACTTTGCTATGAAGTTCCACCAGGAATGAGTTTTTATGCAAAAACTGTCTATTTCAACTAACTTTGTCCATCCAAAACGAACTTTGTACTTTGCTATGAAGTTCCACCAGGAATGAGTTTTCATGCAAAAACTGTCTATTTCAACTAACTTTGTCCATCCAAAACGAACTTTGTACTTTGCTATGAAGTTCCACCAGGAATGAGTTTTCATGCAAAAACTGTCTATTTCAACTAACTTTGTCCATCCAAAACGAACTTTGTACTTTGCTATGAAGTTCTACCAGGAATGAGTTTTCATACAAGAACTGTCTATTTCAACTAAATTGATCCATCCAAAACGAACTTTGTACTTTGCTATGAAGTTCCACCACGAATGAGTTTACATGCAAAAACTGTCTATTTCAACTAACTTTGTCCATCCAAAACGAACTTTGTACTTTGCTATGAAGTTCCACCAGGAATGAGTTTTCATGCAAAAACTGTCTATTTCAACTAACTTTGTCCATCCAAAACGAACTTTGTACTTTGCTATGAAGTTCTACCAGGAATGAGTTTTCATGCAAGAACTGTCTATTTCAACTAAATTGATCCATCCAAAACGAACTTTGTACTTTGCTATGAAGTTCCACCAGGAATGAGTTTTTATGCAAAAACTGTCTATTTCAACTAACTTTGTCCATCCAAAACGAACTTTGTACTTTGCTATGAAGTTCCACCAGGAATGAGTTTTTATGCAAAAACTGTCTATTTCAACTAAATTGATCCATCCAAAACGAACTTTGTACTTTGCTATGAAGTTCCACCAGGAATGAGTTTTTATGCAAAAACTGTCTATTTCAACTAAATTGGTGCATCCGATACGAACTTTGTTCTTTGCTATGAAGTTACACCAGGAATGAGTTTACATGCAAGAACTGTCTATTTCAACTAAATTGGTGCATCCGATACGAACTTTGTTCTTTGCTATGAAGTTCCACCAGGAATGAGTTTACATGCAAAAACTGTCTATTTCAACTAAATTGATCCATCCAAAACGAACTTTGTACTTTGCTATGAAGTTCCACCAGGAATGAGTTTTCATGCAAAAACTGTCTATTTCAACTAAATTGATCCATCCAAAACGAACTTTGTACTTTGCTATGAAGTTCTACCAGGAATGAGTTTACATGCCAAAACTGTCTATTTTAACTAAATTGATCCATCCAAAACGAACTTTGTACTTTGCTATGAAGTTCCACCAGGAATGAGTTTTCATGCAAAAACTGTCTATTTCAACTAACTTTGTCCATCCAAAACGAACTTTGTACTTTGCTATGAAGTTCCACCAGGAATGAGTTTTTATGCAAGAACTGTCTATTTCAACTAACTATGTCCATCCAAAACGAACTTTGTACTTTGCTATGAAGTTCCACCAGGAATGAGTTTTCATGCAAAAACTGTCTATTTCAACTAAATTGATCCATCCAAAACGAACTTTGTTCTTTGCTATGAAGTTCCATAAGGAATGAGTTTTCATGCAAAAACTGTCTATTTCAACTAACTTTGTCCATCCAAAACGAACTTTGTACTTTGCTATGAAGTTCCACCAGGAATGAGTTTTCATGCAAAAACTGTCTATTTTAACTAAATTGATCCATCCAAAACGAACTTTGTACTTTGCTATGAAGTTCCACCAGGAATGAGTTAGTTAGCACAACAGTCAGCACAACACATATTCAACACAAAGGCAGCATAATGCATACTCAGCATAAAACATAGCGCAACGTATATTCCTACAGTCATGATCGCACTTCATAAACAGATCGCGTTTCGTAAATAGATTGCGCCGCAGCGTAAACAAATTCCCGTGCAGCGTTACATCGAACAAAGAGCATAATCGCGTTGACACCAAGAGAGCTGACAACGCGCATTCAACATAAACATCCGTTCCCAAGATCAACCGGCATCTACGCAAAACAAAGCAAAGGCAACATAGTTCCAGTTGAGCATTCAGACGAGGAAGTTCTAGTTAGACAGCCGAACAGAACAGTTCCAATTAGGAACTCAATAGTGTTAAGACCTAGTTTTAAGTTTTAGTTAATAAACTCATATTTTTTTATGGCCAAACCGGCCATGTAAAAATTAACTGGCGCCCGAATAGGGACGACCTCTAGTGAAGTATAGTACAGTGCATGTAGTTTTCATGTGAGAGTGTAAAACACAGTGTCGCAAGTACCGAGTAGTGATCACGTTAGAGTGTTAATCACACCGCGTCGCGACGACATCTTTCCCGATCGCAAATTGCAGCCGTGTGCACAGGTGCCCGAGTAGCCGGAAGCAGCTAACAACTCGTTCCCGGAGGAAAAGGATCACACCAACACACCGAGAAGGAAGGAGTCACTGGAAATCTCTGGAGGGCCGAGCGATAAAATCAACCCCGTAAGAGGAGGTGAAGAAATCAACCCCGTAAGAGGAGGTGAAGACAAACCAGCCCCGTAAGAGGAGGTGAAGATAAAACAGCCCCATCACAGGAGGGAAATATGCATCTATTAATATACATTTTTATATTATTAAGCAACGTAATGGCAAGGATCTACATACACGATGTATCAAACAATCCTTTAGCGATTATACCATTAGGAGAAGCCAAGATACGAATGGGATACGTAAGAGTAATCCAACCGATAAACTTGATAGATATAAGTAACATGATTGAAGAAACCATTGAATTAATACCCACAGAAGTACATACAGAATCTTTAGAAAAGTTAATTCAGATTAAAGCTATGAAGCTACAAGAAACATTCAAGAAGGTAAAACCATTTAAGCGACAAAAAAGATGGAACACTATAGGGAAAGTTTGGAAATGGATAGCAGGCAACCCTGATGCCGATGATCTTCAAATAATCAACAGTACGCTGAACTCTCTCATCGAAGAAAATAATCACCAAGTAATGATTAACGAAGCTTTGAATGGAAGATTACGAGAAGTAACCGATATTGCTAACAAAGTGCTAACAAACGAAGCGAAACGATATGAAACATATGCAACAGAAACAAGACAGCTAATAATACTATCTAATTTAGATATTTTGCAAGACCAGGTTGAAACTATCGAAGAAGCCATTATATCAGCCAAACACGGAATACCGAAAAGCAAATTATTGTCCACCGAAGACTTACAAACGATTAACGAATTCCTGAAGAAGAACGGTTTTGATTATAATACAGCAGAAGAACTTCTTGCTCAATCAGTAGCGCAATTCATTATGAATACGACACATGTTCTGTATATGCTAAAATTCCCAAGAATATCCTCACAAATCTACGAGTATGATTTCATCGAACCAATAGTAAAAAATGGGAAACGAATAATGTTAAAACAGAACTTCATCATAAGAAACGAAACACACGTATTCGAAGTCATTAAACCATGCCAAGAAGAAGGTATTCATTATCTATGTGAAGGAAGCAACCTTCAACATCCTACGCAATGTGTATACCAACTTATACAAGGAGAAAATTCAGAATGCCAATATGAGAAAGTATATTCAGCTAAATTGATCACACAGATAAACGATGCAAATATTCTGATCAATAATGCATGGGCTGAAATTACATCAAACTGCAGCGACTCAAAGCAATCTTTAAATGGTTCATTTATAATACAGTTCGAGAATTGCAGTATAAAAATTAATGACGAGATATTCTCCAATACAGAAGTCATCATCCCTAGAAGATCTCATCATTCAACATTGGGATTGATAGTCAACGAGACCAGCCTTGAAGATAATCTACCTACAGAGTTCTTGAACAACATTACATTAGAAAACCGCAGAATATTGCAAACCATTAATCTACAAAATGAGTCGCTGGAATTCAAATTGCATTTATTCGGATCGATAGGAACAACAACGATCGTAATTGTAACTGGCATTGGCATATTGTACGTGTTTCTTAAATGTCGTAAACAAAAAATAGAAGTTCAAATACCAGACACAAGAAGTCTCACCGATAAAAACCTGCATAAAGAAATACCATTGAGTTTTCACGCGATGCACAAACTTTGAGGACAAAGTAATTAAGAGGGGAGGAGTTAGCACAACAGTCAGCACAACACATATTCAACACAAAGGCAGCATAATGCATACTCAGCATAAAACATAGCGCAACGTATATTCCTACAGTCATGATCGCACTTCATAAACAGATCGCGTTTCGTAAACAGATTGCGCCGCAGCGTAAACAAATTCCCGTGCAGCGTTACATCGAACAAAGAGCATAATCGCGTTGACACCAAGAGAGCTGACAACGCGCATTCAACATAAACATCCGTTCCCAAGATCAACCGGCATCTACGCAAAACAAAGCAAAGGCAACATAGTTCCAGTTGAGCATTCAGACGAGGAAGTTCTAGTTAGACAGCCGAACAGAACAGTTCCAATTAGGAACTCAATAGTGTTAAGACCTAGTTTTAAGTTTTAGTTAATAAACTCATATTTTTTTATGGCCAAACCGGCCATGTAAAAATTAACTAGTTTTCATGCAAAAACTGTCTATTTCAACTAAATTGATCCATCCAAAACGAACTTTGTACTTTGCTATGAAGTTCCACCAGGAATGAGTTTTCATGCAAAAACTGTCTATTTCAACTAACTTTGTCCATCCAAAACGAACTTTGTACTTTGCTATGAAGTTCCACCAGGAATGAGTTTTCATGCAAAAACTGTCTATTTTAACTAAATTGATCCATCCAAAACGAACTTTGTACTTTGCTATGAAGTTCCACCAGGAATGAGTTTTCATGCAAAAACTGTCTATTTCAACTAACTTTGTCCATCCAAAACGAACTTTGTACTTTGCTATGAAGTTCCACCAGGAATGAGTTTTCATGCAAAAACTGTCTATTTCAACTAAATTGATCCATCCAAAACGAACTTTGTTCTTTGCTATGAAGTTCCACCAGGAATGAGTTTTCATGCAAAAACTGTCTATTTCAACTAACTTTGTCCATCCAAAACGAACTTTGTACTTTGCTATGAAGTTCCACCAGGAATGAGTTTTTATGCAAAAACTGTCTATTTTAACTAAATTGATCCATCCAAAACGAACTTTGTACTTTGCTATGAAGTTCCACCAGGAATGAGTTTTCATGCAAAAACTGTCTATTTTAACTAAATTGATCCATCCAAAACGAACTTTGTACTTTGCTATGAAGTTCCACCAGGAATGAGTTTTCATGCAAAAACTGTCTATTTCAACTAACTTTGTCCATCCAAAACGAACTTTGTACTTTGCTATGAAGTTCCACCAGGAATGAGTTTTCATGCAAAAACTGTCTTTTTTAACTAAATTGATCCATCCAAAACGAACTTTGTTCTTTGCTATGAAGTTCCACCAGGAATGAGTTTTCATGCAAAAACTGTCTATTTCAACTAACTTTGTCCATCCAAAACGAACTTTGTACTTTGCTATGAAGTTCCACCAGGAATGAGTTTTCATGCAAAAACTGTCTATTTCAACTAACTTTGTCCATCCAAAACGAACTTTGTACTTTGCTATGAAGTTCCACCAGGAATGAGTTTTTATGCAAGAACTGTCTATTTCAACTAACTTTGTCCATCCAAAACGAACTTTGTACTTTGCTATGAAGTTCCACCAGGAATGAGTTTTTATGCAAAAACTGTCTATTTCAACTAACTTTGTCCATCCAAAACGAACTTTGTACTTTGCTATGAAGTTCCACCAGGAATGAGTTTTCATGCAAAAACTGTCTATTTCAACTAACTTTGTCCATCCAAAACGAACTTTGTACTTTGCTATGAAGTTCCACCAGGAATGAGTTTTCATGCAAAAACTGTCTATTTTAACTAAATTGATCCATCCAAAACGAACTTTGTACTTTGCTATGAAGTTCCACCAGGAATGAGTTTTCATGCAAAAACTGTCTATTTTAACTAAATTGATCCATCCAAAACGAACTTTGTACTTTGCTATGAAGTTCCACCAGGAATGAGTTTTCATGCAAAAACTGTCTATTTCAACTAAATTGATCCATCCAAAACGAACTTTGTTCTTTGCTATGAAGTTCCATAAGGAATGAGTTTTCATGCAAAAACTGTCTATTTCAACTAACTTTGTCCATCCAAAACGAACTTTGTACTTTGCTATGAAGTTCCACCAGGAATGAGTTTTCATGCAAAAACTGTCTATTTTAACTAAATTGATCCATCCAAAACGAACTTTGTACTTTGCTATGAAGTTCCACCAGGAATGAGTTTTCATGCAAAAACTGTCTATTTCAACTAACTTTGTCCATCCAAAACGAACTTTGTACTTTGCTATGAAGTTCCACCAGGAATGAGTTTTCATGCAAAAACTGTCTATTTCAACTAACTTTGTCCATCCAAAACGAACTTTGTACTTTGCTATGAAGTTCCACCAGGAATGAGTTTTCATGCAAGAACTGTCTATTTCAACTAACTTTGTCCATCCAAAACGAACTTTGTACTTTGCTATGAAGTTCCACCAGGAATGAGTTTTTATGCAAAAACTGTCTATTTCAACTAACTTTGTCCATCCAAAACGAACTTTGTACTTTGCTATGAAGTTCCACCAGGAATGAGTTTTCATGCAAAAACTGTCTATTTCAACTAACTTTGTCCATCCAAAACGAACTTTGTACTTTGCTATGAAGTTCCACCAGGAATGAGTTTTCATGCAAAAACTGTCTATTTTAACTAAATTGATCCATCCAAAACGAACTTTGTACTTTGCTATGAAGTTCCACCAGGAATGAGTTTTCATGCAAGAACTGTCTATTTCAACTAAATTGGTGCATCCGATACGAACTTTGTACTTTACTATGAAGTTCCACCAGGAATGAGTTTTCATGCAAAAACTGTCTATTTCAACTAACTTTGTCCATCCAAAACGAACTTTGTACTTTGCTATGAAGTTCCACCAGGAATGAGTTTTCATGCAAAAACTGTCTATTTTAACTAAATTGATCCATCCAAAACGAACTTTGTACTTTGCTATGAAGTTCCACCAGGAATGAGTTTTCATGCAAAAACTGTCTATTTCAACTAACTTTGTCCATCCAAAACGAACTTTGTACTTTGCTATGAAGTTCCACCAGGAATGAGTTTTCATGCAAAAACTGTCTATTTCAACTAACTTTGTCCATCCAAAACGAACTTTGTACTTTGCTATGAAGTTCCACCAGGAATGAGTTTTCATGCAAAAACTGTCTATTTTAACTAAATTGATCCATCCAAAACGAACTTTGTACTTTGCTACGAAGTTCCACCAGGAATGAGTTTTCATGCAAGAACTGTCTATTTCAACTAAATTGGTGCATCCGATACGAACTTTGTACTTTGCTATGAAGTTCCACCAGGAATGAGTTTTCATGCAAAAACTGTCTATTTCAACTAACTTTGTCCATCCAAAACGAACTTTGTACTTTGCTATGAAGTTCCACCAGGAATGAGTTTTCATGCAAAAACTGTCTATTTTAACTAAATTGGTGCATCCGATACGAACTTTGTACTTTGCTATGAAGTTCTACCAGGAATGAGTTTTCATGCAAAAACTGTCTATTTCAACTAACTTTGTCCATCCAAAACGAACTTTGTACTTTGCTATGAAGTTCCACCAGGAATGAGTTTTCATACAAAAACTGTTAATTACAACTAAATTGATCCATCCAAAACGAACTTTGTACTTTGCTACGAAGTTCCACCAGGAATGAGTTTTCATGCAAGAACTGTCTATTTCAACTAAATTGGTGCATCCGATACGAACTTTGTACTTTGCTATGAAGTTCTACCAGGAATGAGTTTTCATGCAAAAACTGTCTATTTCAACTAACTTTGTCCATCCAAAACGAACTTTGTACTTTGCTATGAAGTTCCACCAGGAATGAGTTTTCATGCAAAAACTGTCTATTTAAACTAACTTTGTCCATCCAAAACGAACTTTGTACTTTGCTATGAAGTTCCACCAGGAATGAGTTTTCATGCAAAAACTGTCTATTTCAACTAAATTGGTGCATCCGATACGAACTTTGTACTTTGCTATGAAGTTCTACCAGGAATGAGTTTTCATGCAAAAACTGTCTATTTCAACTAACTTTGTCCATCCAAAACGAACTTTGTACTTTGCTATGAAGTTCCACCAGGAATGAGTTTTCATGCAAAAACTGTCTATTTCAACTAACTTTGTCCATCCAAAACGAACTTTGTACTTTGCTATGAAGTTCCACCAGGAATGAGTTGTCATGCAAAAACTGTCTATTTCAACTAACTTTGTCCATCCAAAACGAACTTTGTACTTTGCTATGAAGTTCCACCAGGAATGAGTTTTCATGCAAGAACTGTCTATTTCAACTAAATTGGTGCATCCGATACGAACTTTGTACTTTGCTATGAAGTTCCACCAGGAATGAGTTTTCATGCAAAAACTGTCTATTTCAACTAAATTGATCCATCCAAAACGAACTTTGTACTTTGCTATGAAGTTCCACCAGGAATGAGTTTTCATGCAAAAACTGTCTATTTCAACATAATTCGTCCATCCGATACGAACTTTGTATTTTGCTATGAAGTTCTACCAGGAATGAGTTGTCATGCAAAAACTGTCTATTTCAACTAACTTTGTCCATCCAAAACGAACTTTGTTTTTTGCTATGAAGTTCCACCAGGAATGAGTTTTCATGCAAGAACTGTCTATTTCAACTAAATTGGTGCATCCGATTCGAACTTTGTACTTTGCTATGAAGTTCCACAAGGAATGAGTTTTCATGCAAAAACTGTCTATTTCAACTAACTTTGTCCATCCAAAACGAACTTTGTTCTTTGCTATGAAGTTCCACCAGGAATGAGTTTTCATGCAAAAACTGTCTATTTCAACTAACTTTGTCCATCCAAAACGAACTTTGTACTTTGCTATGAAGTTCTACCAGGAATGAGTTTTCATGCAAGAACTGTCTATTTCAACTAACTTTGTCCATCCAAAACGAACTTTGTACTTTGCTATGAAGTTCCACCAGGAATGAGTTTTCATGCAAAAACTGTCTATTTCAACTAACTTTGTCCATCCAAAACGAACTTTGTACTTTGCTATGAAGTTCCACCAGGAATGAGTTTTCATGCAAAAACTGTCTATTTCAACTAAATTGATCCATCCAAAACGAACTTTGTACTTTGCTATGAAGTTCCACCAGGAATGAGTTTTCATGCAAGAACTGTCTATTTCAACTAACTTTGTCCATCCAAAACGAACTTTGTACTTTGCTATGAAGTTCCACCAGGAATGAGTTTTTATGCAAAAACTGTCTATTTCAACTAACTTTGTCCATCCAAAACGAACTTTGTACTTTGCTATGAAGTTCCACCAGGAATGAGTTTTCATGCAAAAACTGTCTATTTCAACTAACTTTGTCCATCCAAAACGAACTTTGTACTTTGCTATGAAGTTCCACCAGGAATGAGTTTTCTTGCAAAAACTGTCTATTTTAACTAAATTGATCCATCCAAAACGAACTTTGTACTTTGCTATGAAGTTCCACCAGGAATGAGTTTTCATGCAAGAACTGTCTATTTCAACTTAATTCGTCCATCTGATTCGAACTTTGTACTTTGCTATGAAGTTCCACCAGGAATGAGTTTTCATGCAAGAACTGTCTATTTCAACTAACTTTGTCCATCCAAAACGAACTTTGTACTTTGCTATGAAGTTCCACCAGGAATGAGTTTTCATGCAAAAACTGTCTATTTCAACTAAATTGATCCATCCAAAACGAACTTTGTACTTTGCTATGAAGTTCCACCAGGAATGAGTTTTCATGCAAGAACTGTCTATTTTAACTAAATTGATCCATCCAAAACGAACTTTGTACTTTGCTATGAAGTTCCACCAGGAATGAGTTTTCATGCAAGAACTGTCTATTTCAACTAACTTTGTCCATCCAAAACGAACTTTGTACTTTGCTATGAAGTTCCACCAGGAATGAGTTTTTATGCAAAAACTGTCTATTTTAACTAAATTGATCCATCCAAAACGAACTTTGTACTTTGCTATGAAGTTCCACCAGGAATGAGTTTTCATGCAAAAACTGTCTATTTCAACTTAATTCGTCCATCTGATTCGAACTTTGTACTTTGCTATGAAGTTCCACCAGGAATGAGTTTTCATGCAAGAACTGTCTATTTCAACTAACTTTGTCCATCCAAAACGAACTTTGTACTTTGCTATGAAGTTCCACCAGGAATGAGTTTTCATGCAAAAACTGTCTATTTTAACTAAATTGATCCATCCAAAACGAACTTTGTACTTTGCTATGAAGTTCCACCAGGAATGAGTTTTCATGCAAAAACTGTCTATTTTAACTAAATTGATCCATCCAAAACGAACTTTGTACTTTGCTATGAAGTTCCACCAGGAATGAGTTTTCATGCAAAAACTGTCTATTTCAACTAAATTGATCCATCCAAAACGAACTTTGTACTTTGCTATGAAGTTCCACCAGGAATGAGTTTTCATGCAAAAACTGTCTATTTCAACTAACTTTGTCCATCCAAAACGAACTTTGTACTTTGCTATGAAGTTCCACCAGGAATGAGTTTTCATGCAAAAACTGTCTATTTTAACTAAATTGATCCATCCAAAACGAACTTTGTACTTTGCTATGAAGTTCCACCAGGAATGAGTTTTCATGCAAAAACTGTCTATTTTAACTAAATTGATCCATCCAAAACGAACTTTGTACTTTGCTATGAAGTTCCACCAGGAATGAGTTTTCATGCAAGAACTGTCTATTTCAACTTAATTCGTCCATCTGATTCGAACTTTGTACTTTGCTATGAAGTTCCACCAGGAATGAGTTTTCATGCAAAAACTGTCTATTTCAACTAACTTTGTCCATCCAAAACGAACTTTGTACTTTGCTATGAAGTTCCACCAGGAATGAGTTTTCATGCAAAAACTGTCTATTTCAACTAACTTTGTCCATCCAAAACGAACTTTGTACTTTGCTATGAAGTTCCACCAGGAATGAGTTTTCTTGCAAAAACTGTCTATTTTAACTAAATTGATCCATCCAAAACGAACTTTGTACTTTGCTATGAAGTTCCACCAGGAATGAGTTTTCATGCAAGAACTGTCTATTTCAACTTAATTCGTCCATCTGATTCGAACTTTGTACTTTGCTATGAAGTTCCACCAGGAATGAGTTTTTATGCAAAAACTGTCTATTTCAACTAACTTTGTCCATCCAAAACGAACTTTGTACTTTGCTATGAAGTTCCACCAGGAATGAGTTTTCATGCAAAAACTGTCTATTTCAACTAACTTTGTCCATCCAAAACGAACTTTGTACTTTGCTATGAAGTTCCACCAGGAATGAGTTTTCATGCAAAAACTGTCTATTTTAACTAAATTGATCCATCCAAAACGAACTTTGTACTTTGCTATGAAGTTCCACCAGGAATGAGTTTTCATGCAAGAACTGTCTATTTCAACTTAATTCGTCCATCTGATTCGAACTTTGTACTTTGCTATGAAGTTCCACCAGGAATGAGTTTTTATGCAAAAACTGTCTATTTTAACTAAATTGATCCATCCAAAACGAACTTTGTACTTTGCTATGAAGTTCCACCAGGAATGAGTTTTCATGCAAAAACTGTCTATTTCAACTTAATTCGTCCATCTGATTCGAACTTTGTACTTTGCTATGAAGTTCCACCAGGAATGAGTTTTCATGCAAGAACTGTCTATTTCAACTAACTTTGTCCATCCAAAACGAACTTTGTACTTTGCTATGAAGTTCCACCAGGAATGAGTTTTCATGCAAAAACTGTCTATTTTAACTAAATTGATCCATCCAAAACGAACTTTGTACTTTGCTATGAAGTTCCACCAGGAATGAGTTTTCATGCAAAAACTGTCTATTTTAACTAAATTGATCCATCCAAAACGAACTTTGTACTTTGCTATGAAGTTCCACCAGGAATGAGTTTTCATGCAAAAACTGTCTATTTCAACTAAATTGATCCATCCAAAACGAACTTTGTACTTTGCTATGAAGTTCCACCAGGAATGAGTTTTCATGCAAAAACTGTCTATTTCAACTAACTTTGTCCATCCAAAACGAACTTTGTACTTTGCTATGAAGTTCCACCAGGAATGAGTTTTCATGCAAAAACTGTCTATTTTAACTAAATTGATCCATCCAAAACGAACTTTGTACTTTGCTATGAAGTTCCACCAGGAATGAGTTTTCATGCAAGAACTGTCTATTTCAACTTAATTCGTCCATCTGATTCGAACTTTGTACTTTGCTATGAAGTTCCACCAGGAATGAGTTTTTATGCAAAAACTGTCTATTTCAACTAACTTTGTCCATCCAAAACGAACTTTGTACTTTGCTATGAAGTTCCACCAGGAATGAGTTTTCATGCAAAAACTGTCTATTTCAACTAACTTTGTCCATCCAAAACGAACTTTGTACTTTGCTATGAAGTTCCACCAGGAATGAGTTTTCTTGCAAAAACTGTCTATTTTAACTAAATTGATCCATCCAAAACGAACTTTGTACTTTGCTATGAAGTTCCACCAGGAATGAGTTTTCATGCAAGAACTGTCTATTTCAACTTAATTCGTCCATCTGATTCGAACTTTGTACTTTGCTATGAAGTTCCACCAGGAATGAGTTTTCATGCAAAAACTGTCTATTTCAACTAACTTTGTCCATCCAAAACGAACTTTGTACTTTGCTATGAAGTTCCACCAGGAATGAGTTTTCATGCAAAAACTGTCTATTTCAACTAAATTGATCCATCCAAAACGAACTTTGTACTTTGCTATGAAGTTCCACCAGGAATGAGTTTTCATGCAAGAACTGTCTATTTTAACTAAATTGATCCATCCAAAACGAACTTTGTACTTTGCTATGAAGTTCCACCAGGAATGAGTTTTCATGCAAGAACTGTCTATTTCAACTAACTTTGTCCATCGAAAACGAACTTTGTACTTTGCTATGAAGTTCCACCAGGAATGAGTTTTTATGCAAAAACTGTCTATTTCAACTAACTTTGTCCATCCAAAACGAACTTTGTACTTTGCTATGAAGTTCCACCAGGAATGAGTTTTCATGCAAAAACTGTCTATTTTAACTAAATTGATCCATCCAAAACGAACTTTGTACTTTGCTATGAAGTTCCACCAGGAATGAGTTTTCATGCAAGAACTGTCTATTTCAACTTAATTCGTCCATCTGATTCGAACTTTGTACTTTGCTATGAAGTTCCACCAGGAATGAGTTTTTATGCAAAAACTGTCTATTTCAACTAACTTTGTCCATCCAAAACGAACTTTGTACTTTGCTATGAAGTTCCACCAGGAATGAGTTTTCATGCAAAAACTGTCTATTTCAACTAACTTTGTCCATCCAAAACGAACTTTGTACTTTGCTATGAAGTTCCACCAGGAATGAGTTTTCTTGCAAAAACTGTCTATTTTAACTAAATTGATCCATCCAAAACGAACTTTGTACTTTGCTATGAAGTTCCACCAGGAATGAGTTTTCATGCAAGAACTGTCTATTTCAACTTAATTCGTCCATCTGATTCGAACTTTGTACTTTGCTATGAAGTTCCACCAGGAATGAGTTTTCATGCAAAAACTGTCTATTTTAACTAAATTGATCCATCCAAAACGAACTTTGTACTTTGCTATGAAGTTCCACCAGGAATGAGTTTTCATGCAAAAACTGTCTATTTTAACTAAATTGATCCATCCAAAACGAACTTTGTACTTTGCTATGAAGTTCCACCAGGAATGAGTTTTCATGCAAAAACTGTCTATTTCAACTAAATTGATCCATCCAAAACGAACTTTGTACTTTGCTATGAAGTTCCACCAGGAATGAGTTTTCATGCAAAAACTGTCTATTTCAACTAACTTTGTCCATCCAAAACGAACTTTGTACTTTGCTATGAAGTTCCACCAGGAATGAGTTTTCATGCAAAAACTGTCTATTTTAACTAAATTGATCCATCCAAAACGAACTTTGTACTTTGCTATGAAGTTCCACCAGGAATGAGTTTTCATGCAAGAACTGTCTATTTCAACTTAATTCGTCCATCTGATTCGAACTTTGTACTTTGCTATGAAGTTCCACCAGGAATGAGTTTTTATGCAAAAACTGTCTATTTCAACTAACTTTGTCCATCCAAAACGAACTTTGTACTTTGCTATGAAGTTCCACCAGGAATGAGTTTTCATGCAAAAACTGTCTATTTCAACTAACTTTGTCCATCCAAAACGAACTTTGTACTTTGCTATGAAGTTCCACCAGGAATGAGTTTTCTTGCAAAAACTGTCTATTTTAACTAAATTGATCCATCCAAAACGAACTTTGTACTTTGCTATGAAGTTCCACCAGGAATGAGTTTTCATGCAAGAACTGTCTATTTCAACTTAATTCGTCCATCTGATTCGAACTTTGTACTTTGCTATGAAGTTCCACCAGGAATGAGTTTTCATGCAAAAACTGTCTATTTCAACTAACTTTGTCCATCCAAAACGAACTTTGTACTTTGCTATGAAGTTCCACCAGGAATGAGTTTTCATGCAAAAACTGTCTATTTCAACTAAATTGATCCATCCAAAACGAACTTTGTACTTTGCTATGAAGTTCCACCAGGAATGAGTTTTCATGCAAGAACTGTCTATTTTAACTAAATTGATCCATCCAAAACGAACTTTGTACTTTGCTATGAAGTTCCACCAGGAATGAGTTTTCATGCAAGAACTGTCTATTTCAACTAACTTTGTCCATCCAAAACGAACTTTGTACTTTGCTATGAAGTTCCACCAGGAATGAGTTTTTATGCAAAAACTGTCTATTTTAACTAAATTGATCCATCCAAAACGAACTTTGTACTTTGCTATGAAGTTCCACCAGGAATGAGTTTTCATGCAAAAACTGTCTATTTCAACTTAATTCGTCCATCTGATTCGAACTTTGTACTTTGCTATGAAGTTCCACCAGGAATGAGTTTTCATGCAAGAACTGTCTATTTCAACTAACTTTGTCCATCCAAAACGAACTTTGTACTTTGCTATGAAGTTCCACCAGGAATGAGTTTTCATGCAAAAACTGTCTATTTTAACTAAATTGATCCATCCAAAACGAACTTTGTACTTTGCTATGAAGTTCCACCAGGAATGAGTTTTCATGCAAAAACTGTCTATTTTAACTAAATTGATCCATCCAAAACGAACTTTGTACTTTGCTATGAAGTTCCACCAGGAATGAGTTTTCATGCAAAAACTGTCTATTTCAACTAAATTGATCCATCCAAAACGAACTTTGTACTTTGCTATGAAGTTCCACCAGGAATGAGTTTTCATGCAAGAACTGTCTATTTCAACTAACTTTGTCCATCCAAAACGAACTTTGTACTTTGCTATGAAGTTCCACCAGGAATGAGTTTTCATGCAAAAACTGTCTATTTCAACTAACTTTGTCCATCCAAAACGAACTTTGTACTTTGCTATGAAGTTCCACCAGGAATGAGTTTTCATGCAAAAACTGTCTATTTTAACTAAATTGATCCATCCAAAACGAACTTTGTACTTTGCTATGAAGTTCCACCAGGAATGAGTTTTCATGCAAAAACTGTCTATTTCAACTAAATTGATCCATCCAAAACGAACTTTGTTCTTTGCTATGAAGTTCCACCAGGAATGAGTTTTCATGCAAAAACTGTCTATTTCAACTAACTTTGTCCATCCGATACGAACTTTGTACTTTGCTATGAAGTTCTACCAGGAATGAGTTTTCATGCAAGAACTGTCTATTTCAACTAAATTGATCCATCCAAAACGAACTTTGTACTTTGCTATGAAGTTCCACCAGGAATGAGTTTTCATGCAAAAACTGTCTATTTCAACTTAATTCGTCCATCCGATTCGAACTTTGTACTTTGCTATGAAGTTCCACCAGGAATGAGTTTTCATGCAAAAACTGTCTATTTCAACTAACTTTGTCCATCCAAAACGAACTTTGTACTTTGCTATGAAGTTCCACCAGGAATGAGTTTTCATGCAAAAACTGTCTATTTCAACTAACTTTGTCCATCCAAAACGAACTTTGTACTTTGCTATGAAGTTCCACCAGGAATGAGTTTTCATGCAAAAACTGTCTATTTCAACTAAATTGATCCATCCAAAACGAACTTTGTACTTTGCTATGAAGTTCCACCAGGAATGAGTTTTCATGCAAGAACTGTCTATTTCAACTAACTTTGTCCATCCAAAACGAACTTTGTACTTTGCTATGAAGTTCCACCAGGAATGAGTTTTCATGCAAAAACTGTCTATTTCAACTAAATTGATCCATCCAAAACGAACTTTGTACTTTGCTATGAAGTTCCACCAGGAATGAGTTTTCATGCAAAAACTGTCTATTTCAACTTAATTCGTCCATCCGATTCGAACTTTGTACTTTGCTATGAAGTTCCACCAGGAATGAGTTTTCATACAAAAACTGTCTATTTCAACTAACTTTGTCCATCCAAAACGAACTTTGTACTTTGCTATGAAGTTCCACCAGGAATGAGTTTTCATGCAAGAACTGTCTATTTCAACTAACTTTGTCCATCCAAAACGAACTTTGTACTTTGCTATGAAGTTCCACCAGGAATGAGTTTTCATGCAAAAACTGTCTATTTCAACTAAATTGATCCATCCAAAACGAACTTTGTACTTTGCTATGAAGTTCCACCAGGAATGAGTTTTCATGCAAAAACTGTCTATTTCAACTTAATTCGTCCATCCGATTCGAACTTTGTACTTTGCTATGAAGTTCCACCAGGAATGAGTTTTCATACAAAAACTGTCTATTTCAACTAACTTTGTCCATCCAAAACGAACTTTGTACTTTGCTATGAAGTTCCACCAGGAATGAGTTTTCATGCAAAAACTGTCTATTTCAACTAACTTTGTCCATCCAAAACGAACTTTGTACTTTGCTATGAAGTTCCACCAGGAATGAGTTTTCATGCAAAAACTGTCTATTTCAACTAAATTGATCCATCCAAAACGAACTTTGTACTTTGCTATGGAATTCCACCAGGAATGAGTTTTCATGCAAAAACTGTCTATTTCAACTTAATTCGTCCATCCGATTCGAACTTTGTACTTTGCTATGAAGTTCCACCAGGAATGAGTTTTCATACAAAAACTGTCTATTTCAACTAACTTTGTCCATCCAAAACGAACTTTGTACTTTGCTATGAAGTTCCACAAGGAATGAGTTTTCATGCAAAAACTGTCTTTTTCATTTTAATTCGTCCATCCGATTCGAACTTTGTACTTTGCTATGAAGTTCCACCAGGAATGAGTTTTCATGCAAAAACTGGCTATTTCAACTAAATTGATCCATCCAAAACGAACTTTGTTCTTTGCTATGAAGTTCCACCAGGAATGAGTTTTCATGCAAAAACTGTCTATTTCAACTTTATTCGTCCATCCGATTCGAACTTTGTACTTTGCTATGAAGTTCCACCAGGAATGAGTTTTCATGCAAAAACTGTCTATTTCAACTAAATTGATCCATCCAAAACGAACTTTGCTATGAAGTTCCACCAGGAATGAGTTTTCATGCAAAAACTGGCTATTTCAACTAAATTGATCCATCCAAAACGAACTTTGTACTTTGCTATGAAGTTCCACCAGGAATGAGTTTTCATGCAAAAGCTGTCTATTTCAACTAACTTTGTCCATCCAAAACGAACTTTGTACTTTGCTATGAAGTTCCACCAGGAATGAGTTTTCATGCAAAAACTGTCTATTTCAACTTAATTCGTCCATCCAAAACGAACTTTGTACTTTGCTATGAAGTTCCACCAGGAATGAGTTTTTATGCAAAAACTGTCTATTTCAACTTAATTCGTCCATCCAAAACGAACTTTGTACTTTGCTATGAAGTTCCACCAGGAATGAGTTTTCATGCAAAAACTGTCTATTTCAACTTAATTCGTCCATCCGATTCGAACTTTGTACTTTGCTATGAAGTTCCACCAGGAATGAGTTTTCATGCAAAAACTGGCTATTTCAACTAAATTGATCCATCCAAAACGAACTTTGTTCTTTGCTATGAAGTTCCACCAGGAATGAGTTTTCATGCAAAAACTGTCTATTTCAACTTAATTCGTCCATCCGATTCGAACTTTGTACTTTGCTATGAAGTTCCACCAGGAATGAGTTTTCATGCAAAAACTGTCTATTTCAACTAACTTTGTCCATCCAAAACGAACTTTGTACTTTGCTATGAAGTTCCACCAGGAATGAGTTTTCATGCAAAAACTGTCTATTTCAACTAACTTTGTCCATCCAAAACGAACTTTGTACTTTGCTATGAAGTTCCACCAGGAATGAGTTGTCATGCAAAAACTGTCTATTTCAACTAACTTTGTCCATCCAAAACGAACTTTGTACTTTGCTATGAAGTTCCACCAGGAATGAGTTTTCATGCAAAAACTGTCTATTTCAACTAAATTGATCCATCCAAAACGAACTTTGTACTTTGCTATGAAGTTCCACCAGGAATGAGTTTTCATGCAAAAACTGTCTATTTCAACTAACTTTGTCCATCCAAAACGAACTTTGTACTTTGCTATGAAGTTCCACCAGGAATGAGTTTTCATGCAAAAACTGTCTATTTCAACTAACTTTGTCCATCCAAAACGAACTTTGTACTTTGCTATGAAGTTCCACCAGGAATGAGTTTTCATGCAAAAACTGTCTATTTCAACTAACTTTGTCCATCCAAAACGAACTTTGTACTTTGCTATGAAGTTCCACCAGGAATGAGTTTTCATGCAAAAACTGTCTATTTCAACTTAATTCGTCCATCCGATTCGAACTTTGTACTTTGCTATGAAGTTCCACCAGGAATGAGTTTTCATACAAAAACTGTCTATTTCAACTAACTTTGTCCATCCAAAACGAACTTTGTACTTTGCTATGAAGTTCCACCAGAAGTGTGTTTTCATACAAAAACTGTTAATTAAAACTAAATTGATCCATCCAAAACGAACTTTGTACTTTGCTATGAAGTTCCACCAGGAATGAGTTTTCATGCAAAAACTGTCTATTTCAACTTAATTCGTCCATCCAAAACGAACTTTGTACTTTGCTATGAAGTTCCACCAGGAATGAGTTTTCATGCAAAAACTGTCTATTTCAACTAACTTTGTCCATCCAAAACGAACTTTGTACTTTGCTATGAAGTTCCACCAGGAATGAGTTTTCATGCAAAAACTGTCTATTTCAACTAACTTTGTCCATCCAAAACGAACTTTGTACTTTGCTATGAAGTTCCACCAGGTGAGTTTTCATGCAAAAACTGTCTATTTTAACTAAATTGATCCATCCAAAACGAACTTTGTACTTTGCTATGAAGTTCCACCAGGAATGAGTTTTCATGCAAAAACTGTCTATTTCAACTAAATTGATCCATCCAAAACGAACTTTGTACTTTGCTATGAAGTTCCACCAGGAATGAGTTTTCATGCAAAAACTGTCTATTTCAACTTAATTCGTCCATCCGATTCGAACTTTGTACTTTGCTATGAAGTTCCACCAGGAATGAGTTTTCATACAAAAACTGTCTATTTCAACTAACTTTGTCCATCCAAAACGAACTTTGTACTTTGCTATGAAGTTCCACCAGGTGAGTTTTCATGCAAAAACTGTCTATTTTAACTAAATTGATCCATCCAAAACGAACTTTGTACTTTGCTATGAAGTTCCACCAGGAATGAGTTTTCATGCAAAAACTGTCTATTTCAACTAAATTGATCCATCCAAAACGAACTTTGTACTTTGCTATGAAGTTCCACCAGGAATGAGTTTTCATGCAAAAACTGTCTATTTCAACTTAATTCGTCCATCCGATTTGAACTTTGTACTTTGCTATGAAGTTCCACCAGGAATGAGTTGTCATGCAAAAACTGTCTATTTCAACTAACTTTGTCCATCCAAAACGAACTTTGTACTTTGCTATGAAGTTCCACCAGGAATGAGTTTTCATGCAAAAACTGTCTATTTCAACTAAATTGATCCATCCAAAACGAACTTTGTACTTTGCTATGAAGTTCCACCAGGAATGAGTTTTCATGCAAAAACTGTCTATTTCAACTAAATTGATCCATCCAAAACGAACTTTGTACTTTGCTATGAAGTTCCACCAGGAATGAGTTTTCATGCAAAAACTGTCTATTTCAACTAACTTTGTCCATCCAAAACGAACTTTGTACTTTGCTATGAAGTTCCACCAGGAATGAGTTTTCATGCAAAAACTGTCTATTTCAACTAACTTTGTCCATCCAAAACGAACTTTGTACTTTGCTATGAAGTTCCACCAGGAATGAGTTTTCATGCAAAAACTGTCTATTTCAACTAACTTTGTCCATCCAAAACGAACTTTGTACTTTGCTATGAAGTTCCACCAGGAATGAGTTTTCATGCAAAAACTGTCTATTTCAACTAAATTGATCCATCCAAAACGAACTTTGTACTTTGCTATGAAGTTCCACCAGGAATGAGTTTTCATGCAAAAACTGGCTATTTCAACTAAACTGATCCATCCAAAACGAACTTTGTTCTTTGCTATGAAGTTCCACCAGGAATGAGTTTTCATGCAAAAACTGTCTATTTCAACTTAATTCGTCCATCCGATTCGAACTTTGTACTTTGCTATGAAGTTCCATCAGGAATGAGTTTTCATGCAAAAACTGTCTATTTCAACTAACTTTGTCCATCCAAAACGAACTTTGTACTTTGCTATGAAGTTCCACCAGGAATGAGTTTTCATGCAAAAACTGTCTATTTCAACTAAATTGATCCATCCAAAACGAACTTTGTACTTTGCTATGAAGTTCCACCAGGAAAAAGTTTTCATGCAAAAACTGTCTATTTCAACTAACTTTGTCCATCCAAAACGAACTTTGTACTTTGCTATGAAGTTCCACCAGGAATGAGTTGTCATGCAAAAACTGTCTATTTCAACTAACTTTGTCCATCCAAAACGAACTTTGTACTTTGCTATGAAGTTCCACCAGGAATGAGTTTTCATGCAAAAACTGTCTATTTCAACTAAATTGATCCATCCAAAACGAACTTTGTACTTTGCTATGAAGTTCCACCAGGAATGAGTTTTCATGCAAAAACTGTCTATTTCAACTAACTTTGTCCATCCAAAACGAACTTTGTACTTTGCTATGAAGTTCCACCAGGAATGAGTTTTCATGCAAAAACTGTCTATTTCAACTAACTTTGTCCATCCAAAACGAACTTTGTACTTTGCTATGAAGTTCCACCAGGAATGAGTTTTCATGCAAAAACTGTCTATTTCAACTAAATTGATCCATCCAAAACGAACTTTGTACTTTGCTATGAAGTTCCACCAGGAATGAGTTTTCATGCAAAAACTGTCTATTTCAACTAACTTTGTCCATCCAAAACGAACTTTGTACTTTGCTATGAAGTTCCACCAGGAATGAGTTTTCATGCAAAAACTGTCTATTTCAACTAAATTGATCCATCCAAAACGAACTTTGTACTTTGCTATGAAGTTCCACCAGGAATGAGTTTTCATGCAAAAACTGTCTATTTCAACTTAATTCGTCCATCCGATTTGAACTTTGTACTTTGCTATGAAGTTCCACCAGGAATGAGTTGTCATGCAAAAACTGTCTATTTCAACTAACTTTGTCCATCCAAAACGAACTTTGTACTTTGCTATGAAGTTCCACCAGGAATGAGTTTTCATGCAAAAACTGTCTATTTCAACTAAATTGATCCATCCAAAACGAACTTTGTACTTTGCTATGAAGTTCCACCAGGAATGAGTTTTCATGCAAAAACTGTCTATTTCAACTAACTTTGTCCATCCAAAACGAACTTTGTACTTTGCTATGAAGTTCCACCAGGAATGAGTTTTCATGCAAAAACTGTCTATTTCAACTAACTTTGTCCATCCAAAACGAACTTTGTACTTTGCTATGAAGTTCCACCAGGAATGAGTTTTCATGCAAAAACTGTCTATTTCAACTAAATTGATCCATCCAAAACGAACTTTGTACTTTGCTATGAAGTTCCACCAGGAAAAAGTTTTCATGCAAAAACTGTCTATTTCAACTAACTTTGTCCATCCAAAACGAACTTTGTACTTTGCTATGAAGTTCCACCAGGAATGAGTTGTCATGCAAAAACTGTCTATTTCAACTAACTTTGTCCATCCAAAACGAACTTTGTACTTTGCTATGAAGTTCCACCAGGAATGAGTTTTCATGCAAAAACTGTCTATTTCAACTAAATTGATCCATCCAAAACGAACTTTGTACTTTGCTATGAAGTTCCACCAGGAATGAGTTTTCATGCAAAAACTGTCTATTTCAACTAACTTTGTCCATCCAAAACGAACTTTGTACTTTGCTATGAAGTTCCACCAGGAATGAGTTTTCATGCAAAAACTGTCTATTTCAACTAACTTTGTCCATCCAAAACGAACTTTGTACTTTGCTATGAAGTTCCACCAGGAATGAGTTTTCATGCAAAAACTGTCTATTTCAACTAAATTGATCCATCCAAAACGAACTTTGTACTTTGCTATGAAGTTCCACCAGGAATGAGTTTTCATGCAAAAACTGTCTATTTCAACTAACTTTGTCCATCCAAAACGAACTTTGTACTTTGCTATGAAGTTCCACCAGGAATGAGTTTTCATGCAAAAACTGTCTATTTCAACTAAATTGATCCATCCAAAACGAACTTTGTACTTTGCTATGAAGTTCCACCAGGAATGAGTTTTCATGCAAAAACTGTCTATTTCAACTTAATTCGTCCATCCGATTTGAACTTTGTACTTTGCTATGAAGTTGCACCAGGAATGAGTTGTCATGCAAAAACTGTCTATTTCAACTAACTTTGTCCATCCAAAACGAACTTTGTACTTTGCTATGAAGTTCCACCAGGAATGAGTTTTCATGCAAAAACTGTCTATTTCAACTAAATTGATCCATCCAAAACGAACTTTGTACTTTGCTATGAAGTTCCACCAGGAATGAGTTTTCATGCAAAAACTGTCTATTTCAACTTAATTCGTCCATCCGATTCGAACTTTGTACTTTGCTATGAAGTTCCACCAGGAATGAGTTTTCATGCAAAAACTGTCTATTTCAACTAACTTTGTCCATCCAAAACGAACTTTGTACTTTGCTATGAAGTTCCACCAGGAATGAGTTTTCATGCAAAAACTGTCTATTTCAACTAACTTTGTCCATCCAAAACGAACTTTGTACTTTGCTATGAAGTTCCACCAGGAATGAGTTTTCATGCAAAAACTGTCTATTTCAACTAACTTTGTCCATCCAAAACGAACTTTGTACTTTGCTATGAAGTTCCACCAGGAATGAGTTTTCATGCAAAAACTGTCTATTTCAACTTAATTCGTCCATCCGATTCGAACTTTGTACTTTGCTATGAAGTTCCACCAGGAATGAGTTTTCATGCAAAAACTGGCTATTTCAACTAAATTGATCCATCCAAAACGAACTTTGTTCTTTGCTATGAAGTTCCACCAGGAATGAGTTTTCATGCAAAAACTGTCTATTTCAACTTAATTCGTCCATCCAATTCGAACTTTGTACTTTGCTATGAAGTTCCACCAGGAATGAGTTGTCATGCAAAAACTGTCTATTTCAACTAACTTTGTCCATCCAAAACGAACTTTGTACTTTGCTATGAAGTTCCACCAGGAATGAGTTTTCATGCAAAAACAGTCTATTTCAACTAACTTTGTCCATCCAAAACGAACTTTGTACTTTGCTATGAAGTTCCACCAGGAATGAGTTTTCATGCAAAAACTGTCTATTTCAACTAAATTGATCCATCCAAAACGAACTTTGTACTTTGCTATGAAGTTCCACCAGGAATGAGTTTTCATGCAAAAACTGTCTATTTCAACTAACTTTGTCCATCCAAAACGAACTTTGTACTTTGCTATGAAGTTCCACCAGGAATGAGTTTTCATGCAAAAACTGTCTATTTCAACTTAATTCGTCCATCCGATTCGAACTTTGTACTTTGCTATGAAGTTCCACCAGGAATGAGTTTTCATGCAAAAACTGTCTATTTCAACTAACTTTGTCCATCCAAAACGAACGTTGTACTTTGCTATGAAGTTCCACCAGGAATGAGTTTTCATGCAAAAACTGTCTATTTCAACTAAATTGATCCATCCAAAACGAACTTTGTACTTTGCTATGAAGTTCCACCAGGAATGAGTTTTCATGCAAAAACTGTCTATTTCAACTAACTTTGTCCATCCAAAACGAACTTTGTACTTTGCTATGAAGTTCCACCAGGAATGAGTTTTCATGCAAAAACTGTCTATTTCAACTTAATTCGTCCATCCGATTCGAACTTTGTACTTTGCTATGAAGTTCCACCAGGAATGAGTTTTCATGCAAAAACTGTCTATTTCAACTAACTTTGTCCATCCAAAACGAACGTTGTACTTTGCTATGAAGTTCCACCAGGAATGAGTTTTCATGCAAAAACAGTCTATTTCAACTTAATTCGTCCATCCGATTCGAACTTTGTTCTTTGCTATGAAGTTCCACCAGGAATGAGTTTTCATGCAAAAACAGTCTATTTCAACTTAATTCGTCCATCCGATTCGAACTTTGTTCTTTGCTATGAAGTTCCACCAGGAATGAGTTTTCATGCAAAAACTGGCTATTTCAACTAAATTGATCCATCCAAAACGAACTTTGTACTTTGCTATGAAGTTCCACCAGGAATGAGTTTTCATGCAAAAACTGTCTATTTCAACTAACTTTGTCCATCCAAAACGAACTTTGTACTTTGCTATGAAGTTCCACCAGGAATGAGTTTTCATGCAAAAACTGTCTATTTCAACTAACTTTGTCCATCCAAAACGAACTTTGTACTTTGCTATGAAGTTCCACCAGGAATGAGTTTTCATGCAAAAACTGTCTATTTCAACTAACTTTGTCCATCCAAAACGAACTTTGTACTTTGCTATGAAGTTCCACCAGGAATGAGTTTTCATGCAAAAACAGTCTATTTCAACTAAATTGATCCATCCAAAACGAACTTTGTACTTTGCTATGAAGTTCCACCAGGAATGAGTTTTCATGCAAAAACTGTCTATTTCAACTAACTTTGTCCATCCAAAACGAACTTTGTACTTTGCTATGAAGTTCCACCAGGAATGAGTTTTCATGCAAAAACTGTCTATTTCAACTAAATTGATCCATCCAAAACGAACTTTGTACTTTGCTATGAAGTTCCACCAGGAATGAGTTTTCATGCAAAAACTGTCTATTTCAACTTAATTCGTCCATCCGATTCGAACTTTGTACTTTGCTATGAAGTTCCACCAGGAATGAGTTTTCATGCAAAAACTGTCTATTTCAACTAAATTGATCCATCCAAAACGAACTTTGTACTTTGCTATGAAGTTCCACCAGGAATGAGTTTTCATGCAAAAACTGTCTATTTCAACTTAATTCGTCCATCCGATTCGAACTTTGTACTTTGCTATGAAGTTCCACCAGGAATGAGTTTTTATGCAAAAACTGTCTATTTCAACTAACTTTGTCCATCCAAAACGAACTTTGTACTTTGCTATGAAGTTCCACCAGGAATGAGTTTTCATGCAAAAACTGTCTATTTCAACTAAATTGATCCATCCAAAACGAACTTTGTACTTTGCTATGAAGTTCCACCAGGAATGAGTTTTCATGCAAAAACTGTCTATTTCAACTAACTTTGTCCATCCAAAACGAACTTTGTACTTTGCTATGAAGTTCCACCAGGAATGAGTTGTCATGCAAAAACTGTCTATTTCAACTAACTTTGTCCATCCAAAACGAACTTTGTACTTTGCTATGAAGTTCCACCAGGAATGAGTTTTCATGCAAAAACTGTCTATTTCAACTAAATTGATCCATCCAAAACGAACTTTGTACTTTGCTATGAAGTTCCACCAGGAATGAGTTTTCATGCAAAAACTGTCTATTTCAACTAACTTTGTCCATCCAAAACGAACTTTGTACTTTGCTATGAAGTTCCACCAGGAATGAGTTTTCATGCAAAAACTGTCTATTTCAACTAACTTTGTCCATCCAAAACGAACTTTGTACTTTGCTATGAAGTTCCACCAGGAATGAGTTTTCATGCAAAAACTGTCTATTTCAACTAACTTTGTCCATCCAAAACGAACTTTGTACTTTGCTATGAAGTTCCACCAGGAATGAGTTTTCATGCAAAAACTGTCTATTTCAACTAAATTGATCCATCCAAAACGAACTTTGTACTTTGCTATGAAGTTCCACCAGGAATGAGTTTTCATGCAAAAACTGTCTATTTTAACTAAATTGATCCATCCAAAACGAACTTTGTACTTTGCTATGAAGTTCCACCAGGAATGAGTTTTCATGCAAAAACTGTCTATTTCAACTTAATTCGTCCATCCAAAACGAACTTTGTACTTTGCTATGAAGTTCCACCAGGAATGAGTTTTCATGCAAAAACTGTCTATTTCAACTAAATTGATCCATCCAAAACGAACTTTGTACTTTGCTATGAAGTTCCACCAGGAATGAGTTTTCATGCAAAAACTGTATATTTCAACTTAATTCGTCCATCCGATTCGAACTTTGTACTTTGCTATGAAGTTCCACCAGGAATGAGTTTTCATGCAAAAACTGTCTATTTCAACTAACTTTGTCCATCCAAAACGAACTTTGTACTTTGCTATGAAGTTCCACCAGGAATGAGTTTTCATGCAAAAACTGTCTATTTCAACTAAATTGATCTGTAGTATGAATTTAGGCGAAGTTAAGAAAATTCCGTCCAAGTGTATGGCCTTTATTTTAGCTCTATGATTTTTGCTTCTGCTTATTTTCGGGCAGAGTTTCCCCTTACACGGATATAAATTCTGATGCTGTCTGTTAATCCTTAACCGCTATTTATACCAAAATCCTACCTATCTAGTCCTAGCTAACATTATGTATTCCTAATTTTCTTATGCTAACTATTCTAAAGGCTATCCCTATCTTTATGTAACCTATCCTATTCTATCTTATTTCGTTATACAACTACCAATCACGCTCTTCTCTATTAAATACTAACAGACTAACAAATACAAACGAACCTATGTCTAACTATAATTATTTTACTATAATCTAACGTACGTACTATAATAAACGTAGTAAACCATAATCTAATATTCATCTACACCTCCCCCCTTTTTAAAAATGAAAATCGTATAGCGTAGATTTTCATCGTATCACCAATCTATTTTTGTGTACAGTACTTTCCTTTTTACTATGATTATTAATAATCGTACAATTTGGTTGTTCGACTTTAATTACCGTGTATGGGCCTAAATAGATTGGATCTAGTTTCTTTCTATTTTCATTTCTTAAATATACTGCATCTCCTGGCCTAATCGTAATAGGATTTATGTTACAGTTTGTTTCTACCTGTCTTTTTTTCTTTTGCTCAATTAATTTTCTTCGTGCCACTTCATTAGACTTTTGTAATTTAAACCTCAATTCATTATAATATTGTTCATGATTGTATAATGGCTCTACTTTGCTTGTCACTATATCTTGCGGAAGATTTGATTTTCTTCCGAACAACAGTTCAAATGGAGTGTATCCAGTGTCTGTGTGTGGTGTGGTGTTGTATGTAAACTCATAGAACTTCACCCAATCATCCCAATCATCCCCATGCTCGTTGGTAAATGCTCTCAAATACTCATTTAAGGTTCTATGGTTGCGCTCTAAAGCGCCTATAGTTTGAGGGTGGTAAGCAGTCGCAAATGTTTGCTTGATTTTAAGTATTTCCGCCATTTTTTTTAACACTTCGTTGTTATATTCTAGCCCTTGATCCGACCGAATTTCATTAAATTTTCCGTATGTCAATATAAGATTTTCTACAAGCGTTTTTGCTATTGTGTTAGCCTCTTTATTTTGTGTTGGGATCAATACTATGTATTTTGTAAGGTCGCATTGTATAGTAACCGCGTATCTGTTATTTCTGGGTGTTTTTGGTAATGGACCCACCGTGTCTACTGAAACTATTTCGAATGGACTCGCGGGCGTCGTTGTTATTATGGTCGTTTCTTTTGTGTGCCTAGTGACTTTATTTATTTTGCATAATTCGCAATTTTTCACGAAATTCTGAATTTCTTCTTTCATGTTCTTCCACTTGTAATTTTCTCTTATCTTTAAATAAAGACGATATTGGCCAACATGTCCTCCCGAAGGTAACGTGTGGTAATTGGTCAATATTTCTTCTATTTCATTTTTTCTCGTGAGCCACTTTGGTGGTTTGAATGCAATGATCTCGCAACCGGAAATGGCTCTGTTTGCGATTTCCTTAATGGTTTGAAACGAGTATTGCTTAAATAGTTCGTCCTCCATAGAGATAGCTAGTTTATTTCTGTTAAACTTTTTCGCAGAACCACATAATTTTAGAAGAGCAGACTCGAGCGCCTGACTTCCATCTTGTTGTACTCTGATCATTTCACTGTCTAACTCCTTATTACATTTGCTATTAACAAGTGAAATTTTGATGAAACCTTGGCTTATTTTCGATTGAATTTTTAGCAACTTATTTACCTCTGATGAATGTTCTGTGTTCCAAAACGATGGTGTGGTTATTTTTTCTCTGCTATCCTTCTGGCTTGTTGGCGCTATTTCCTCTTTATTAGATCTTGCCATTGACCTAGTTTTTACTACTAACGCTTGATTGCTGATAGTTTCATTAGTATGTTCTGACAATGATTTCAGACTATCTGAATTGATTATGATTCTTGATAAGGCGTCAGCACCGACATTGGTTTTACCAGCTACGAATTCTACTTCAAACTCAAACTCTTCCAGGTCCAATCTCATTCGTGTTAGTTTGGAGGTTGGGTTTTTCATGTTAAACAGGAATACCAAAGGTCTATGGTCAGTACGAATCTTAAATTTTCGACCGTAGACATAAGGTTTGAAGTAATTGATAGCCCAATGAATAGCTGTCAACTCTTTTTCTATGGTTGGCTTATTTTTCTCTCCCTTAGTAAAGCTTTTAGAGGCAAAAGCAATGGGATGGTCATTTCCGTTGGTTATTTGTGAAAGTATGGCTCCGCATGCTGTGTCTGATGCATCGGTAGTGATTATGAACTCCTTTGAAAAATCAGGGTATTTTAGGATTATAGGTGACAAAAGTTTCTTGCGTAAAGTGTCAAAAGCGTTTTCGCATTCTTGTGACCAACAGAAGGTTTTTCCTTTTTTCAACAAATTGTTTAAAGGATTCGAGATTTGCGCAAAGTTAGGAATGAATTTGCGGTAATAATTGCAAAATGCAACGAACCTTCTAACTTCGTCGGCGTTACGCGGTTTGGGATAGTTCTTTATTGCTTCGAATTTAGATTCGTCTGGGTATATTCCTTTGTCTGTGATTTTGTGACCCAAGTAAGTGACTTCTGTTTGGAAAAATTTACATTTTTGAGGGTTTAATTTGAGATTGTAATGACGTAGTCTATCAAAAACCCGTTTTAAATTATCGAGATGGTGCCTTTCAGTACATCCTGTTATAATGATATCGTCTATATAAACGAAAGCACTCTCTGGGGTTAATCCTGCCATTGCTATTGTAATCATACGTTGGAAACTATTGGGACTCACATTTAGTCCGAATGGTAATCTTTTAAATTGATAGTGCCCTGAAGCGGTTGAAAACGCAGTATATTTTCTAGATTTTGTATCCAGGGGAATTTGATGGAAACCCGACATGAGGTCCAGTGTTGTGAAATATTTTGCTCTACCAAGTTGGTCTAGTATTTCATCGATTCTGGGCAAAGGAAATTTATCTGCCATTATTTTCTTATTTAGCTGGCGGTAGTCTACTACTAGCCTCCATTTCTTTTCCGTGCTTGATTTTTTTGGTACTAACAGTATTGGAGAATTATAGGATGAAACAGATTGTTCGATAATATCATCCTTTAACATTTTGTCAACCTGTTGTTTAATTTCATCTGCTTGAGCATGAATTTGTTTATAATTCGGAATGTAGCATGGAATGTTATCTTTTAACTGTAGTGACTGCCTATAAAAATTATTTGTGGTGATTTTATCCTCGTTTATGCAAAATATATCTGTATATTGCGATAAAAGTTTCTCTAAATCGTTCTCAATATAAGCTGGCACGTTTTTTGTTTCTATTGTATTAATTATTGTTTTAACCCTAGAAGTATCAACGCCTTTGGGGTAGGTTTGCTTGCTTACATTGTAATTTTTTACTAAATCTATTTGAGGTTTAAATGATCTATTACTTACAAATACGTTCTTATCTGTTGTGTTGATAAACTTAACGTATTGAGTTTCTTTAGATATAATTGAATTTCCGCAAAATATTCCGGGCCTGAATTCTTCCGCAAGAACGATAGAGTCTTCTATTATATTAGGTAGATTCACTTTCCGTATAACTTCGCTTCGTATTGGTAGCATAAAACCATCATTTGTGTAATCTTCTATTGGATGGGAGATAGTTAAACCGTTATGGTTGAAATTTAATAACCAGTGCTCGTAATCGATCACACATCTAAATTGGGCAAAAAAATCTCTACCTAATATGCCATCTGCGCCAATATCTAATTCTTTTGGTATCCGATGAAATTGGTGATTGACAGAAGTGTCACCGAAGCTTATAGTTGTATTTGTAGTAGCCAAAGTGTCTATTGAGTGAGTCGTGAAACCGGTTAAGTTAATTTTGTTCTGTGCGAATATTTGATGGTTTTGCCTAATCTTATTTATTTTAAACAAAGAAACATCTGCTCCCGTGTCTATTATGAGGTGGCTGTAATCGTCTGTTGACATTTTAACTCTGACTTTTATAATATTATTAGCATTCAAGTTTATAGCTAGGATTGGCCATCGGTATGCTGCGGGTTTTCTTCTAAAAAATTTTCCTGTTCGATGGCGTGTGTAGTGTATACCCTGTTATTGCTTCTGTTCGTGTTTCTAAAAAATCGTCTGTTAGTGTTATTGGAGTAATTATTGTGCTGAAACCTAGTGTTTGTTTGCCTGTTTGGGATAAAATTTCCTCTTTGTTGTGGTCTGTTGAACATATTTCGGGTGTATTGATTGCTATGGCCACTGTTAACCGTCAACTCTACGACCGGATACCCGGGTATGATTTTCGTTTTCAAACTTATATAACTTTTTATTGAAATATGATAGCTATCTAATTTTTTTTACTGTATCTTTAGGAAATTTAGTTCTCTTTCAGAAAATATCCAATATGTGGCATTTGGATAACTGGAAACATTATTTTTTCACAAATTTCTTTTTATACCCCTCATCTCTACGACCGGCATACCCGGGTATCCCATACATTTTGTATGGGGAACCAAAATTTTTCGTCTTGAAACTTAAATAACTTTTTTTGTATTGGAAATTAAAATTTCAAATTTGGAACACAAAAGCGGGCATTAGTATTCTATACAATCGTGAAAAACCCAGAATTTTAAAGTTTATTTAGAATTTTTTAATGTTGTTTTTGTGTATGAAAACCCAACTTTTTGACATGTAGCATTCAATAACTTACTGTGATATATGAACTTTGCCTATTAAAATTCTGTAATAAATCAATTTGTCAGCATATAATATTAACAAAAATGCATATTTCAAGCATATAATTTGTATATATATTGTATATAATACATATATAGAATAGTATATATATACAATAGCATATATATTGTGTATAAAACAATACAAAGGATCAGGCGTTCAAAGCAAGAAAACCGTATGTGCTCAACATTCAACAAACATGCCCAAATGAAACAGTTGTTTAACTCTAAATTCCATGCATAATATCAAATAAATATCATACAAGTACAATAAACCTTCACAATCTTCAACATCAAAATTATATGCTTGAAATATGCATTTTTGTTAATATTATATGCTGACAAATTGATTTATTACAGAATTTTACTGGGCAAAATTCATATATCACAGTAAGTTATTGAATGCTACATGTCAAAAAGTTGGGTTTTCTTACACAAAAACACCATTAAAAAATTCTAAATAAACTTTAAAATTCTTTTTTTTTACGATTGTATAGAATACTAATGCCCGCTTTTGTGTTCCAAATTTGAAATTTTAATTTCCAATACAAAAAAAGTTATTTAAGTTTAAAGACGAAACATTTTGGTTCCCCATACAAAATGTATGGGATACCCGGGTATGCCGGTCGTAGAGATTAAGGTGTAGATTTGGTTATTGACACAACGGTTAAAGGAACGAATTGGGGTATCAAATTTTTGTCTAAATGACAGTACTTGTTGCGTAGAGTTTTGTATTCTTTCGCTTTCTAACACCTTTTCTGTTGCATCT
Source organism: Anopheles moucheti (assembly GCF_943734755.1). Taxonomy (NCBI): domain Eukaryota; kingdom Metazoa; phylum Arthropoda; class Insecta; order Diptera; family Culicidae; genus Anopheles; species Anopheles moucheti. The sequence continues at coordinate 51,387 of NW_026453688.1, forward strand.
AATATGGAAGAATACTGTCCTGCTTGTAATATTATTCTTGTTTCTGGATATTTCACCTTTTCAATTAGTGTTTCGACACCCCGCTTAACTGTCATTTCATTGGCAACCTTCTCCGGAATATTTTGTTTTAAGTACATTATTTTTAATTTCGTGGTTAGTGTTTCTACTTCGTTACATAAACACTTAGTGTCTGTATAACGGATTGCTTTTAACTCTCCTATGAGTTTATCGGGGTTTATTCTTTCCTGGCATCGTTCTTTCACATCATTTATCAGGGTTTCAAAATCAGTAATATTTGGGGCTAGCCCTAGTTGTGCTTTTCCTGTTAACCTGGTTTTGAGAAATTCTACTAATATTTGTTTTGAATCTTTTGGGTAAATTCTTCGCAATAGATTTGCTGATCCTACAAAATTATCCAAACTGTCGGCATTACCGTCGTACAGATGGACTAATGTCGCTGCAGTCTTTATATCAAACTCTTCCATTTTAGGTTTCCAACGTCTGAGCACAATAATAACTTTAGCTAAGGTTTTTAATTTAATATGAACTCTGTTTTGTAGTTGCGATTTAATGTAGGAGAGGATATTATTGTAGCAACTGTTTGCAGATTTGTTAATACTATCTATGTCTGTACCTGGATCTGTGTCCTTTAGTTTTCCTGTTAGGTGTTTAACTTTCACGTATAAGTCATAGGCAGAAGCACTATATTGTTCAATCAAACACCCGCGAAATTTTTTACCACCTGGTTTTAGTTTTTCCTCAATATCTTGCAACCTTTTTATGTATTCACGAATTCTCGATAGCATTTAGGCGAGCATGTGGGTGACGTGACAGTTTTATGAGTGTAGTAGTGTAGTGATAGCAAGTATTTGTGTTAAAAAAGTGTATGTTAATGTAAATGATTTTTGTATGTATTTGAATAGTGGGCACCGAAATATAATTGAGCAATTACAAAATATTAAGCTAGACTATTATTTAAATAATTCAAACTACTTTTGTATGTTCGTTACTATTCTACAATCATTATACAATTACTACAATAGTTTTTTTTTTTTTTTTTACTCACGAAAGGGGGGAAGTAATACACGCGATTGCTTGTTTCGCATATTCCTGCTGCAATATTGTTACCGCTGTTCTCCGTCGATGCCTCGTTTAGAACTCTGCGTCGAAGTGTTCCGCATGCTCCCGTTGCAATATCGTTACCGCTGCTCACCGTTGTTCACTCACACTGTAGTTCTCGTACAATTCTTCCCGCGTGCTCGCTCTGATTTCCTTACACACTGCTAGTATTGCTCAGATCGTCGCTGATGAAACACTCTTTCGGCCGTCCGCTGCTCTTTGCGATACGCCGTACTTTGTCGCTTTCTCCTTCAGGCCACTATTCTTTGCATTAGGTTCACTAATGTTCCCTCCTTTGGCATACCATTCGTTGCGCTGATCATACTATACTCGTTCGCTCGTTCAATTTACTGTTCATCTTGTAGTGCACGTATTTTGTCATCTCACTGAACATCGCTCCTTTCTCTTTCTCACTTGCGTATGCCTGTTTCGTCCTGCGACACTTTTTGCCCACAGATACACCGCATGGGTATCGGCTGTCGGTCGATGCGATCGTCGGTCGTTGCTCCAGACGTCGGTCGATGCACTTTCATACGAGTTCGGCTAATACCACTATCTCACTTCCGAAATTACACACTTTACCGTTCGACCTTGATTTGATGATTCGGGGAATGACGGTTGGTATTTCCGTGTATATATTCGTAAAGGGATCTTTAATTCAGTTCACTCGCTCAAATTTTAGCTTTAGTTCGCGTCGTCGTAAGTTTCACGATCACGGTCGCCATGTAGTATGAATTTAGGCGAAGTTAAGAAAATTCCGTCCAAGTGTATGGCCTTTATTTTAGCTCTATGATTTTTGCTTCTGCTTATTTTCGGGCAGAGTTTCCCCTTACACGGATATAAATTCTGATGCTGTCTGTTAATCCTTAACCGCTATTTATACCAAAATCCTACCTATCTAGTCCTAGCTAACATTATGTATTCCTAATTTTCTTATGCTAACTATTCTAAAGGCTATCCCTATCTTTATGTAACCTATCCTATTCTATCTTATTTCGTTATACAACTACCAATCACGCTCTTCTCTATTAAATACTAACAGACTAACAAATACAAACGAACCTATGTCTAACTATAATTATTTTACTATAATCTAACGTACGTACTATAATAAACGTAGTAAACCATAATCTAATATTCATCTACAGATCCATCCAAAACGAACTTTGTACTTTGCTATGAAGTTCCACCAGGAATGAGTTTTCATGCAAAAACTGTCTATTTCAACTAACTTTGTCCATCCAAAACGAACTTTGTACTTTGCTATGAAGTTCCACCAGGAATGAGTTTTCATGCAAAAACAGTCTATTTCAACTTAATTCGTCCATCCGATTCGAACTTTGTACTTTGCTATGAAGTTCCACCAGGAATGAGTTTTCATGCAAAAACTGGCTATTTCAACTAAATTGATCCATCCAAAACGAACTTTGTTCTTTGCTATGAAGTTCCACCAGGAATGAGTTTTCATGCAAAAACTGTCTATTTCAACTTAATTCGTCCATCCGATTCGAACTTTGTACTTTGCTATGAAGTTCCACCAGGAATGAGTTTTCATGCAAAAACTGTCTTTTTCAACTAAATTGATCCATCCAAAACGAACTTTGTACTTTGCTATGAAGTTCCACCAGGAATGAGTTTTCATGCAAAAACTGTCTATTTCAACTAACTTTGTCCATCCAAAACGAACTTTGTACTTTGCTATGAAGTTCCACCAGGAATGAGTTTTCATGCAAAAACAGTCTATTTCAACTAAATTGATCCATCCAAAACGAACTTTGTACTTTGCTATGAAGTTCCACCAGGAATGAGTTTTCATGCAAAAACTGTCTATTTCAACTAACTTTGTCCATCCAAAACGAACTTTGTACTTTGCTATGAAGTTCCACCAGGAATGAGTTTTCATGCAAAAACAGTCTATTTCAACTTAATTCGTCCATCCGATTCGAACTTTGTACTTTGCTATGAAGTTCCACCAGGAATGAGTTTTCATGCAAAAACTTTCTATTTCAACTAAATTGATCCATCCAAAACGAACTTTGTACTTTGCTATGAAGTTCCACCAGGAATGAGTTTTCATGCAAAAACTGTCTATTTCAACTAACTTTGTCTATCCAAAACGAACTTTGTACTTTGCTATGAAGTTCCACCAGGAATGAGTTTTCATGCAAAAACTGTCTATTTCAACTAAATTGATCCATCCAAAACGAACTTTGTACTTTGCTATGAAGTTCCACCAGGAATGAGTTTTCATGCAAAAACTGTCTATTTCAACTAACTTTGTCCATCCAAAACGAACTTTGTACTTTGCTATGAAGTTCCACCAGGAATGAGTTTTCATGCAAAAACAGTCTATTTCAACTTAATTCGTCCATCCGATTCGAACTTTGTACTTTGCTATGAAGTTCCACCAGGAATGAGTTTTCATGTAAAAACTGGCTATTTCAACTAAATTGATCCATCCAAAACGAACTTTGTTCTTTGCTATGAAGTTCCACCAGGAATGAGTTTTCATGCAAAAACTTTCTATTTCAACTTAATTCGTCCATCCGATTCGAACTTTGTACTTTGCTATGAAGTTCCACCAGGAATGAGTTTTCATGCAAAAACTGTCTATTTCAACTAACTTTGTCCATCCAAAACGAACTTTGTACTTTGCTATGAAGTTCCACCAGGAATGAGTTTTTATGCAAAAACTGTCTATTTCAACTAACTTTGTCCATCCAAAACGAACTTTGTACTTTGCTATGAAGTTCCACCAGGAATGAGTTTTCATGCAAAAACTGTCTATTTCAACTAAATTGATCCATCCAAAACGAACTTTGTACTTTGCTATGAAGTTCCACCAGGAATGAGTTTTCATGCAAAAACTGTCTATGTCAACTAACTTTGTCCATCCAAAACGAACTTTGTACTTTGCTATGAAGTTCCACCAGGAATGAGTTTTCATGCAAAAACTGTCTATTTCAACTTAATTCGTCCATCCAAAACGAACTTTGTACTTTGCTATGAAGTTCCACCAGGAATGAGTTTTCATGCAAAAACTGTCTATTTCAACTAACTTTGTCCATCCAAAACGAACTTTGTACTTTGCTATGAAGTTCCACCAGGAATGAGTTTTCATGCAAAAACTGTCTATTTCAACTAAATTGATCCATCCAAAACGAACTTTGTACTTTGCTATGAAGTTCCACCAGGAATGAGTTTTTATGCAAAAACTGTCTATTTCAACTAACTTTGTCCATCCAAAACGAACTTTGTACTTTGCTATGAAGTTCCACCAGGAATGAGTTTTCATGCAAAAACTGTCTATTTCAACTAACTTTGTCCATCCAAAACGAACTTTGTACTTTGCTATGAAGTTCCACCAGGAATGAGTTTTCATGCAAAAACTGTCTATTTCAACTAAATTGATCCATCCAAAACGAACTTTGTACTTTGCTTTGAAGTTCTACCAGGAATGAGTTTTCATGCAAAAACTGTCTGTTTCAACTTAATTCGTCCATCCAAAACGAACGTTGTACTTTGCTATGAAGTTCCACCAGGAATGAGTTTTCATGCAAAAACTGTCTATTTCAACTAACTTTGTCCATCCAAAACGAACTTTGTACTTTGCTATGAAGTTCCACCAGGAATGAGTTTTCATGCAAAAACTGTCTATTTCAACTAACTTTGTCCATCCAAAACGAACTTTGTACTTTGCTATGAAGTTCCACCAGGAATGAGTTTTCATGCAAAAACTGTCTATTTCAACTAACTTTGTCCATCCAAAACGAACTTTGTACTTTGCTATGAAGTTCCACCAGGAATGAGTTTTCATGCAAAAACTGTCTATTTCAACTAACTTTGTCCATCCAAAACGAACTTTGTACTTTGCTATGAAGTTCCACCAGGAATGAGTTTTCATGCAAAAACTGTCTATTTCAACTAAATTGATCCATCCAAAACGAACTTTGTACTTTGCTATGAAGTTCCACCAGGAATGAGTTTTCATGCAAAAACTGTCTATTTCAACTAACTTTGTCCATCCAAAACGAACTTTGTACTTTGCTATGAAGTTCCACCAGGAATGAGTTTTCATGCAAAAACTGTCTATTTCAACTAACTTTGTCCATCCAAAACGAACTTTGTACTTTGCTATGAAGTTCCACCAGGAATGAGTTTTCATGCAAAAACTGTCTATTTCAACTAACTTTGTCCATCCAAAACGAACTTTGTACTTTGCTATGAAGTTCCACCAGGAATGAGTTTTCATGCAAAAACTGTCTATTTCAACTAAATTGATCCATCCAAAACGAACTTTGTACTTTGCTATGAAGTTCCACCCGGAATGAGTTTTCATGCAAAAACTGTCTATTTCAACTAAATTGATCCATCCAAAACGAACTTTGTACTTTGCTATGAAGTTCCACCAGGAATGAGTTTTCATGCAAAAACTGTCTATTTCAACTAAATTGATCCATCCAAAACGAACTTTGTACTTTGCTATGAAGTTCCACCAGGAATGAGTTTTCATGCAAAAACTGTCTATTTCAACTAACTTTGTCCATCCAAAACGAACTTTGTACTTTGCTATGAAGTTCCACCAGGAATGAGTTTTCATGCAAAAACTGTCTATTTCAACTAACTTTGTCCATCCAAAACGAACTTTGTACTTTGCTATGAAGTTCCACCAGGAATGAGTTTTCATGCAAAAACTGTCTATTTCAACTAAATTGATCCATCCAAAACGAACTTTGTACTTTGCTATGAAGTTCCACCCGGAATGAGTTTTCATGCAAAAACTGTCTATTTCAACTAAATTGATCCATCCAAAACGAACTTTGTACTTTGCTATGAAGTTCCACCAGGAATGAGTTTTCATGCAAAAACTGTCTATTTCAACTAACTTTGTCCATCCAAAACGAACTTTGTACTTTGCTATGAAGTTCCACCAGGAATGAGTTTTCATGCAAAAACTGTCTATTTCAACTAAATTGATCCATCCAAAACGAACTTTGTACTTTGCTATGAAGTTCCACCAGGAATGAGTTTTCATGCAAAAAACTGTCTATTTCAACTAAATTGATCCATCCAAAACGAACTTTGTACTTTGCTATGAAGTTCCACCAGGAATGAGTTTTCATGCAAAAACTGTCTATTTCAACTAAATTGATCCATCCAAAACGAACTTTGTACTTTGCTATGAAGTTCCACCAGAATGAGTTTTCATGCAAAAACTGTCTATTTCAACTAAATTGATCCATCCAAAACGAAACTTTGTACTTTGCTATGAAGTTCCACCAGGAATGAGTTTTCATGCAAAAACTGTCTATTTCAACTAAATTGATCCATCCAAAACGAACTTTGTACTTTGCTATGAAGTTCCACCAGGAATGAGTTTTCATGCAAAAACTGTCTATTTCAACTAAATTGATCCATCCAAAACGAACTTTGTACTTTGCTATGAAGTTCCACAGGAATGAGTTTTCATGCAAAAACTGTCTATTTCAACTAAATTGATCCATCCAAAACGAACTTTGTACTTTGCTATGAAGTTCCACCAGGAATGAGTTTTCATGCAAAAACTGTCTATTTCAACTAAATTGATCCATCCAAAACGAACTTTGTACTTTGCTATGAAGTTCCACCAGGAATGAGTTTTCATGCAAAAACTGTCTATTTCAACTAAATTGATCCATCGAAAACGAACTTTGTACTTTGCTATGAAGTTCCACCAGGAATGAGTTTTCATGCAAAAACCTGTCTATTTCAACTAAATTGATCCATCCAAAACGAACTTTGTACTTTGCTATGAAGTTCCACCAGGAATGAGTTTTTATGCAAAAACTGTCTATTTCAACTAACTTTGTCCATCCAAAACGAACTTTGTACTTTGCTATGAAGTTCCACCAGGAATGAGTTTTCATGCAAAAACTGTCTATTTCAACTAACTTTGTCCATCCAAAACGCACTTTGTACTTTGCTATGAAGTTCCACCAGGAATGAGTTTTCATGCAAAAACTGTCTATTTCAACTAACTTTGTCCATCCAAAACGACTTTGTACTTTGCTATGAAGTTCCACCAGGAATGAGTTTTCATGCAAAAACTGTCTATTTCAACTAACTTTGTCCATCCAAAACGAACTTTGTACTTTGCTATGAAGTTCCACCAGGAATGAGTTTTCATGCAAAAACTGTCTATTTCAACTAACTTTGTCCATCCAAAACGAACTTTGTACTTTGCTATGAAGTTCCACCAGGAATGAGTTTTCATGCAAAAACTGTCTATTTCAACTAACTTTGTCCATCCAAACGAACTTTGTACTTTGCTATGAAGTTCCACCAGGAATGAGTTTTCATGCAAAAACTGTCTATTTCAACTAACTTTGTCCATCCAAAACGAACTTTGTACTTTGCTATGAAGTTCCACCAGGAATGAGTTTTCATGCAAAAATGTCTATTTCAACTAACTTTGTCCATCCAAAACGAACTTTGTACTTTGCTATGAAGTTCCACCAGGAATGAGTTTTCATGCAAAAACTGTCTATTTCAACTAACTTTGTCAATCCAAAAACGAACTTTGTACTTTGCTGTGAAGTTCCACCAGGAATGAGTTTTCATGCAAAAACTGTCTATTTCAACTAACTTTGTCCATCCAAAACGAACTTTGTACTTTGCTATGAAGTTCCACCAGGAATGAGTTTTCATGCAAAAACTGTCTATTTCAACTAAATTGATCCATCCAAAACGAACTTTGTACTTTGCTATGAAGTTCCACCAGGAATGAGTTTTCATGCAAAAACTGTCTATTTCAACTAAATTGATCCATCCAAAACGAACTTTGTACTTTGCTATGAAGTTCCACCAGGAATGAGTTTTTATGCAAAAACTGTCTATTTCAACTAACTTTGTCCATCCAAAACGAACTTTGTACTTTGCTATGAAGTTCCACCAGGAATGAGTTTTCATGCAAAAACTGTCTATTTCAACTAACTTTGTCCATCCAAAACGAACTTTGTACTTTGCTATGAAGTTCCACCAGGAATGAGTTTTCATGCAAAAACTGTCTATTTCAACTAACTTTGTCCATCCAAAACGAACTTTGTACTTTGCTATGAAGTTCCACCAGGAATGAGTTTTCATGCAAAAACTGTCTATTTTAACTAAATTGATCCATCCAAAACGAACTTTGTACTTTGCTATGAAGTTCCACCAGGAATGAGTTTTTATGCAAAAACTGTCTATTTCAACTAACTTTGTCCATCCAAAACGAACTTTGTACTTTGCTATGAAGTTCCACCAGGAATGAGTTTTCATGCAAAAACTGTCTATTTCAACTAAATTGATCCATCCAAAACGAACTTTGTACTTTGCTATGAAGTTCCACCAGGAATGAGTTTTCATGCAAAAACTGTCTATTTCAACTAACTTTGTCCATCCAAAACGAACTTTGTACTTTGCTATGAAGTTCCACCAGGAATGAGTTTTCATGCAAAAACTGTCTATTTCAACTAAATTGATCCATCCAAAACGAACTTTGTACTTTGCTATGAAGTTCCACCAGGAATGAGTTTTCATGCAAAAACTGTCTATTTCAACTAAATTGATCCATCCAAAACGAACTTTGTACTTTGCTATGAAGTTCCACCAGGAATGAGTTTTCATGCAAAAACTGTCTATTTCAACTAAATTGATCCATCCAAAACTAACTTTGTACTTTGCTATGAAGTTCCACCAGGAATGAGTTTTCATGCAAAAACTGTCTATTTCAACTAAATTGATCCATCCAAAACGAACTTTGTACTTTGCTATGAAGTTCCACCAGGAATGAGTTTTCATGCAAAAACTGTCTATTTCAACTAAATTGATCCATCCAAAACGAACTTTGTACTTTGCTATGAAGTTCCATCAGGAATGAGTTTTTATGCAAAAACTGTCTATTTCAACTAACTTTGTCCATCCAAAACGAACTTTGTACTTTGCTATGAAGTTCCACCAGGAATGAGTTTTCATGCAAAAACTGTCTATTTCAACTAACTTTGTCCCTCCAAAACGAACTTTGTACTTTGCTATGAAGTTCCACCAGGAATGAGTTTTCATGCAAAAACTGTCTATTTCAACTAACTTTGTCCATCCAAAACGAACTTTGTACTTTGCTATGAAGTTCCACCAGGAATGAGTTTTCATGCAAAAACTGTCTATTTCAACTAACTTTGTCCATCCAAAACGAACTTTGTACTTTGCTATGAAGTTCCACCAGGAATGAGTTTTCATGCAAAAACTGTCTATTTCAACTAACTTTGTCCATCCAAAACGAACTTTGTACTTTGCTATGAAATTCCACCAGGAATGAGTTTTCATGCAAAAACTGTCTATTTCAACTTAATTCGTCCATCCAAAACGAACTTTGTACTTTGCTATGAAGTTCCACCAGGAATGAGTTTTCATGCAAAAACTGTCTATTTCAACTAACTTTGTCCATCCAAAACCAACTTTGTACTTTGCTATGAAGTTCCACCAGGAATGAGTTTTCATACAAAAACTGTCTATTTCAACTTAATTCGTCCATCCAAAACAAACTTTGTACTTTGCTATGAAGTTCCACCAGGAATGAGTTTTCATGCAAAAACTGTCTATTTCAACTAAATTGATCCATCCAAAACGAACTTTGTACTTTGCTATGAAGTTCCACCAGGAATGAGTTTTCATGCAAAAACTGTCTATTTCAACTAAATTGATCCATCCAAAACGAACTTTGTACTTTGCTATGAAGTTCCACCAGGAATGAGTTTTCATGCAAAAACTGTCTATTTCAACTAACTTTGTCCATCCAAAACGAACTTTGTACTTTGCTATGAAGTTCCACCAGGAATGAGTTTTCATGCAAAAACTGTCTATTTCAACTAACTTTGTCCATCCAAAACGAACTTTGTACTTTGCTATGAAGTTCCACCAGGAATGAGTTTTCATGCAAAAACTGTCTATTTTAACTAAATTGATCCATCCAAAACGAACTTTGTACTTTGCTATGAAGTTCCACCAGGAATGAGTTTTCATGCAAAAACTGTCTATTTCAACTAAATTGGTGCATCCGATACGAACTTTGTACTTTGCTATGAAGTTCCACCAGGTATGAGTTTTCATGCAAAAACTGGCTATTTCAACTAACTTTGTCCATCCAAAACGAACTTTGTTCGTTGATATGAAGTTCCACCAGGAATGAGTTTTCATGCAAAAACTGTCTATTTCAACTTAATTCGTCCATCCGATACGAACTTTGTACTTTGCTATGAAGTTCTACCAGGAATGAGTTTTCATGCAAAAACTGTCTATTTCAACTAACTTTGTCCATCCAAAACGAACTTTGTACTTTGCTATGAAGTTCCACCAGGAATGAGTTTTCATGCAAGAACTGTCTATTTCAACTAAATTGGTGCATCCGATACGAACTTTGTACTTTGCTATGAAGTTCCACCAGGAATGAGTTTTCATGCAAAAACTTTCTATTTCAACTAACTTTGTCCATCCAAAACGAACTTTGTACTTTGCTATGAAGTTCCACCAGGAATGAGTTTTCATGCAAAAACTGTCTATTTTAACTAAATTGATCCATCCAAAACGAACTTTGTACTTTGCTATGAAGTTCCACCAGGAATGAGTTTTCATGCAAAAACTGTCTATTTCAACTAACTTTGTCCATCCAAAACGAACTTTGTACTTTGCTATGAAGTTCCACCAGGAATGAGTTTTCATGCAAAAACTGTCTATTTCAACTAACTTTGTCCATCCAAAACGAACTTTGTACTTTGCTATAAAGTTCCACCAGGAATGAGTTTTCATGCAAAAACTGTCTATTTTAACTAAATTGATCCATCCAAAACGAACTTTGTACTTTGCTATGAAGTTCCACCAGGAATGAGTTTTCATGCAAGAACTGTCTATTTCAACTAAATTGGTGCATCCGATACGAACTTTGTACTTTGCTATGAAGTTCCACCAGGAATGAGTTTTCATGCAAAAACTGTTTATTTCAACTAAATTGGTGCATCCGATACGAACTTTGTACTTTGCTATGAAGTTCCACCAGGAATGAGTTTACATGCAAAACCTGTCTATTTCAACTAAATTGATCCATCCAAAACGAACTTTGTACTTTGCTATGAAGTTCTACCAGGAATGAGTTTTCATGCAAAAACTGTCTATTTCAACTAAATTGATCCATCCAAAACGAACTTTGTACTTTGCTATGAAGTTCTACCAGGAATGAGTTTTCATGCAAGAACTGTCTATTTCAACTAACTTTGTCCTTCCAAAACGAACTTTGTACTTTGCTATGAAGTTCCACCAGGAATGAGTTTTCATGCAAAAACTGTCTATTTCAACTAACTTTGTCCATCCAAAACGAACTTTGTACTTTGCTATGAAGTTCCACCAGGAATGAGTTTTCATGCAAGAACTGTCTATTTCAACTAACTTTGTCCATCCAAAACGAACTTTGTACTTTGCTATGAAGTTCCACCAGGAATGAGTTTTTATACAAAAACTGTCTATTTCAACTAAATTGATCCATCCAAAACGAACTTTGTACTTTGCTATGAAGTTCCACCAGGAATGAGTTTTCATGCAAAAACTGTCTATTTCAACTAAATTGATCCATCCAAAACGAACTTTGTACTTTGCTATGAAGTTCCACCAGGAATGAGTTTTCATGCAAGAACTGTCTATTTCAACTAACTTTGTCCATCCAAAACGAACTTTGTACTTTGCTATGAAGTTCCACCAGGAATGAGTTTTTATGCAAAAACTGTCTATTTCAACTAACTTTGTCCATCCAAAACGAACTTTGTACTTTGCTATGAAGTTCCACCAGGAATGAGTTTTCATGCAAAAACTGTCTATTTCAACTAACTTTGTCCATCCAAAACGAACTTTGTACTTTGCTATGAAGTTCCACCAGGAATGAGTTTTCATGCAAAAACTGTCTATTTTAACTAAATTGATCCATCCAAAACGAACTTTGTACTTTGCTATGAAGTTCCACCAGGAATGAGTTTTCATGCAAAAACTGTCTATTTCAACTAAATTGATCCATCCAAAACGAACTTTGTACTTTGCTATGAAGTTCCACCAGGAATGAGTTTTCATGCAAGAACTGTCTATTTCAACTAACTTTGTCCATCCAAAACGAACTTTGTACTTTGCTATGAAGTTCCACCAGGAATGAGTTTTTATGCAAAAACTGTCTATTTCAACTAACTTTGTCCATCCAAAACGAACTTTGTACTTTGCTATGAAGTTCCACCAGGAATGAGTTTTCATGCAAAAACTGTCTATTTCAACTAACTTTGTCCATCCAAAACGAACTTTGTACTTTGCTATGAAGTTCCACCAGGAATGAGTTTTCATGCAAAAACTGTCTATTTTAACTAAATTGATCCATCCAAAACGAACTTTGTACTTTGCTATGAAGTTCCACCAGGAATGAGTTTTCATGCAAGAACTGTCTATTTTAACTAAATTGATCCATCCAAAACGAACTTTGTACTTTGCTATGAAGTTCCACCAGGAATGAGTTTTTATGCAAAAACTGTCTATTTCAACTAACTTTGTCCATCCAAAACGAACTTTGTACTTTGCTATGAAGTTCCACCAGGAATGAGTTTTCATGCAAAAACTGTCTATTTCAACTAACTTTGTCCATCCAAAACGAACTTTGTACTTTGCTATGAAGTTCCACCAGGAATGAGTTTTCATGCAAAAACTGTCTATTTTAACTAAATTGATCCATCCAAAACGAACTTTGTACTTTGCTATGAAGTTCCACCAGGAATGAGTTTTCATGCAAGAACTGTCTATTTTAACTAAATTGATCCATCCAAAACGAACTTTGTACTTTGCTATGAAGTTCCACCAGGAATGAGTTTTCATGCAAGAACTGTCTATTTCAACTAAATTGATCCATCCAAAACGAACTTTGTACTTTGCTATGAAGTTCCACCAGGAATGAGTTTTCATGCAAAAACTGTCTATTTCAACTAACTTTGTCCATCCAAAACGAACTTTGTACTTTGCTATGAAGTTCCACCAGGAATGAGTTTTCATGCAAGAACTGTCTATTTCAACTAAATTGATCCATCCAAAACGAACTTTGTACTTTGCTATGAAGTTCCACCAGGAATGAGTTTTCATGCAAAAACTGTCTATTTCAACTAACTTTGTCCATCCAAAACGAACTTTGTACTTTGCTATGAAGTTCCACCAGGAATGAGTTTTCATGCAAAAACTGTCTATTTCAACTAAATTGATCCATCCAAAACGAACTTTGTACTTTGCTATGAAGTTCCACCAGGAATGAGTTTTCATGCAAGAACTGTCTATTTTAACTAACTTTGTCCATCCAAAACGAACTTTGTACTTTGCTATGAAGTTCCACCAGGAATGAGTTTTCATGCAAAAACTGTCTATTTCAACTAACTTTGTCCATCCAAAACGAACTTTGTACTTTGCTATGAAGTTCCACCAGGAATGAGTTTTCATGCAAAAACTGTCTATTTCAACTAACTTTGTCCATCCAAAACGAACTTTGTACTTTGCTATGAAGTTCCACCAGGAATGAGTTTTCATGCAAAAACTGTCTATTTCAACTAACTTTGTCCATCCAAAACGAACTTTGTACTTTGCTATGAAGTTCCACCAGGAATGAGTTTTCATGCAAAAACTGTCTATTTCAACTAACTTTGTCCATCCAAAACGAACTTTGTACTTTGCTATGAAATTCCACCAGGAATGAGTTTTCATGCAAAAACTGTCTATTTCAACTTAATTCGTCCATCCAAAACGAACTTTGTACTTTGCTATGAAGTTCCACCAGGAATGAGTTTTCATGCAAAAACTGTCTATTTCAACTAACTTTGTCCATCCAAAACCAACTTTGTACTTTGCTATGAAGTTCCACCAGGAATGAGTTTTCATACAAAAACTGTCTATTTCAACTTAATTCGTCCATCCAAAACAAACTTTGTACTTTGCTATGAAGTTCCACCAGGAATGAGTTTTCATGCAAAAACTGTCTATTTCAACTAAATTGATCCATCCAAAACGAACTTTGTACTTTGCTATGAAGTTCCACCAGGAATGAGTTTTCATGCAAAAACTGTCTATTTCAACTAAATTGATCCATCCAAAACGAACTTTGTACTTTGCTATGAAGTTCCACCAGGAATGAGTTTTCATGCAAAAAACTGTCTATTTCAACTAACTTTGTCCATCCAAAACGAACTTTGTACTTTGCTATGAAGTTCCACCAGGAATGAGTTTTCATGCAAAAACTGTCTATTTCAACTAACTTTGTCCATCCAAAACGAACTTTGTACTTTGCTATGAAGTTCCACCAGGAATGAGTTTTCATGCAAAAACTGTCTATTTTAACTAAATTGATCCATCCAAAACGAACTTTGTACTTTGCTATGAAGTTCCACCAGGAATGAGTTTTCATGCAAAAACTGTCTATTTCAACTAAATTGGTGCATCCGATACGAACTTTGTACTTTGCTATGAAGTTCCACCAGGTATGAGTTTTCATGCAAAAACTGGCTATTTCAACTAACTTTGTCCATCCAAAACGAACTTTGTTCGTTGATATGAAGTTCCACCAGGAATGAGTTTTCATGCAAAAACTGTCTATTTCAACTTAATTCGTCCATCCGATACGAACTTTGTACTTTGCTATGAAGTTCTACCAGGAATGAGTTTTCATGCAAAAACTGTCTATTTCAACTAACTTTGTCCATCCAAAACGAACTTTGTACTTTGCTATGAAGTTCCACCAGGAATGAGTTTTCATGCAAGAACTGTCTATTTCAACTAAATTGGTGCATCCGATACGAACTTTGTACTTTGCTATGAAGTTCCACCAGGAATGAGTTTTCATGCAAAAACTTTCTATTTCAACTAACTTTGTCCATCCAAAACGAACTTTGTACTTTGCTATGAAGTTCCACCAGGAATGAGTTTTCATGCAAAAACTGTCTATTTTAACTAAATTGATCCATCCAAAACGAACTTTGTACTTTGCTATGAAGTTCCACCAGGAATGAGTTTTCATGCAAAAACTGTCTATTTCAACTAACTT
This sequence comes from Anopheles moucheti, assembly GCF_943734755.1. NCBI lineage: Eukaryota > Metazoa > Arthropoda > Insecta > Diptera > Culicidae > Anopheles > Anopheles moucheti. The sequence continues at coordinate 66,616 of NW_026453688.1, forward strand.
TGTCCATCCAAAACGAACTTTGTACTTTGCTATGAAGTTCCACCAGGAATGAGTTTTCATGCAAAAACTGTCTATTTCAACTAACTTTGTCCATCCAAAACGAACTTTGTACTTTGCTATAAAGTTCCACCAGGAATGAGTTTTCATGCAAAAACTGTCTATTTTAACTAAATTGATCCATCCAAAACGAACTTTGTACTTTGCTATGAAGTTCCACCAGGAATGAGTTTTCATGCAAGAACTGTCTATTTCAACTAAATTGGTGCATCCGATACGAACTTTGTACTTTGCTATGAAGTTCCACCAGGAATGAGTTTTCATGCAAAAACTGTCTATTTCAACTAAATTGGTGCATCCGATACGAACTTTGTACTTTGCTATGAAGTTCCACCAGGAATGAGTTTACATGCAAAACCTGTCTATTTCAACTAAATTGATCCATCCAAAACGAACTTTGTACTTTGCTATGAAGTTCTACCAGGAATGAGTTTTCATGCAAAAACTGTCTATTTCAACTAAATTGATCCATCCAAAACGAACTTTGTACTTTGCTATGAAGTTCTACCAGGAATGAGTTTTCATGCAAGAACTGTCTATTTCAACTAACTTTGTCCTTCCAAAACGAACTTTGTACTTTGCTATGAAGTTCCACCAGGAATGAGTTTTCATGCAAAAACTGTCTATTTCAACTAACTTTGTCCATCCAAAACGAACTTTGTACTTTGCTATGAAGTTCCACCAGGAATGAGTTTTCATGCAAGAACTGTCTATTTCAACTAACTTTGTCCATCCAAAACGAACTTTGTACTTTGCTATGAAGTTCCACCAGGAATGAGTTTTTATACAAAAACTGTCTATTTCAACTAAATTGATCCATCCAAAACGAACTTTGTACTTTGCTATGAAGTTCCACCAGGAATGAGTTTTCATGCAAAAACTGTCTATTTCAACTAAATTGATCCATCCAAAACGAATTTTGTACTTTGCTATGAAGTTCCACCAGGAATGAGTTTTCATGCAAGAACTGTCTATTTCAACTAACTTTGTCCATCCAAAACGAACTTTGTACTTTGCTATGAAGTTCCACCAGGAATGAGTTTTTATGCAAAAACTGTCTATTTCAACTAACTTTGTCCATCCAAAACGAACTTTGTACTTTGCTATGAAGTTCCACCAGGAATGAGTTTTCATGCAAAAACTGTCTATTTCAACTAACTTTGTCCATCCAAAACGAACTTTGTACTTTGCTATGAAGTTCCACCAGGAATGAGTTTTCATGCAAAAACTGTCTATTTTAACTAAATTGATCCATCCAAAACGAACTTTGTACTTTGCTATGAAGTTCCACCAGGAATGAGTTTTCATGCAAAAACTGTCTATTTCAACTAAATTGATCCATCCAAAACGAACTTTGTACTTTGCTATGAAGTTCCACCAGGAATGAGTTTTCATGCAAGAACTGTCTATTTCAACTAACTTTGTCCATCCAAAACGAACTTTGTACTTTGCTATGAAGTTCCACCAGGAATGAGTTTTTATGCAAAAACTGTCTATTTCAACTAACTTTGTCCATCCAAAACGAACTTTGTACTTTGCTATGAAGTTCCACCAGGAATGAGTTTTCATGCAAAAACTGTCTATTTCAACTAACTTTGTCCATCCAAAACGAACTTTGTACTTTGCTATGAAGTTCCACCAGGAATGAGTTTTCATGCAAAAACTGTCTATTTTAACTAAATTGATCCATCCAAAACGAACTTTGTACTTTGCTATGAAGTTCCACCAGGAATGAGTTTTCATGCAAGAACTGTCTATTTTAACTAAATTGATCCATCCAAAACGAACTTTGTACTTTGCTATGAAGTTCCACCAGGAATGAGTTTTTATGCAAAAACTGTCTATTTCAACTAACTTTGTCCATCCAAAACGAACTTTGTACTTTGCTATGAAGTTCCACCAGGAATGAGTTTTCATGCAAAAACTGTCTATTTCAACTAACTTTGTCCATCCAAAACGAACTTTGTACTTTGCTATGAAGTTCCACCAGGAATGAGTTTTCATGCAAAAACTGTCTATTTTAACTAAATTGATCCATCCAAAACGAACTTTGTACTTTGCTATGAAGTTCCACCAGGAATGAGTTTTCATGCAAGAACTGTCTATTTTAACTAAATTGATCCATCCAAAACGAACTTTGTACTTTGCTATGAAGTTCCACCAGGAATGAGTTTTCATGCAAGAACTGTCTATTTCAACTAAATTGATCCATCCAAAACGAACTTTGTACTTTGCTATGAAGTTCCACCAGGAATGAGTTTTCATGCAAAAACTGTCTATTTCAACTAACTTTGTCCATCCAAAACGAACTTTGTACTTTGCTATGAAGTTCCACCAGGAATGAGTTTTCATGCAAGAACTGTCTATTTCAACTAAATTGATCCATCCAAAACGAACTTTGTACTTTGCTATGAAGTTCCACCAGGAATGAGTTTTCATGCAAAAACTGTCTATTTCAACTAACTTTGTCCATCCAAAACGAACTTTGTACTTTGCTATGAAGTTCCACCAGGAATGAGTTTTCATGCAAAAACTGTCTATTTCAACTAAATTGATCCATCCAAAACGAACTTTGTACTTTGCTATGAAGTTCCACCAGGAATGAGTTTTCATGCAAGAACTGTCTATTTTAACTAAATTGATCCATCCAAAACGAACTTTGTACTTTGCTATGAAGTTCCACCAGGAATGAGTTTTCATGCAAAAACTGTCTATTTCAACTAAATTGATCCATCCAAAACGAACTTTGTACTTTGCTATGAAGTTCCACCAGGAATGAGTTTTCATGCAAGAACTGTCTATTTCAACTAACTTTGTCCATCCAAAACGAACTTTGTACTTTGCTATGAAGTTCCACCAGGAATGAGTTTTCATGCAAAAACTGTCTATTTCAACTAACTTTGTCCATCCAAAACGAACTTTGTACTTTGCTATGAAGTTCTACCAGGAATGAGTTTTCATGCAAGAACTGTCTATTTCAACTAACTTTGTCCATCCAAAACGAACTTTGTACTTTGCTATGAAGTTCCACCAGGAATGAGTTTTCATGCAAAAACTGTCTATTTCAACTAACTTTGTCCATCCAAAACGAACTTTGTACTTTGCTATGAAGTTCCACCAGGAATGAGTTTTCATGCAAAAACTGGCTATTTCAACTAAATTGATCCATCCAAAACGAACTTTGTACTTTGCTATGAAGTTCTACCAGGAATGAGTTTTCATGCAAGAACTGTCTATTTCAACTAACTTTGTCCTTCCAAAACGAACTTTGTACTTTGCTATGAAGTTCCACCAGGAATGAGTTTTCATGCAAAAACTGTCTATTTCAACTAACTTTGTCCATCCAAAACGAACTTTGTACTTTGCTATGAAGTTCCACCAGGAATGAGTTTTCATGCAAAAACTGTCTATTTCAACTAAATTGATCCATCCAAAACGAACTTTGTACTTTGCTATGAAGTTCTACCAGGAATGAGTTTTCATGCAAAAACTGTCTATTTCAACTAAATTGATCCATCCAAAACGAACTTTGTACTTTGCTATGAAGTTCTACCAGGAATGAGTTTTTATGCAAGAACTGTCTATTTCAACTAACTTTGTCCATCCAAAACGAACTTTGTACTTTGCTATGAAGTTCCACCAGGAATGAGTTTTTATGCAAAAACTGTCTATTTCAACTAACTTTGTCCATCCAAAACGAACTTTGTACTTTGCTATGAAGTTCCACCAGGAATGAGTTTTCATGCAAAAACTGTCTATTTCAACTAACTTTGTCCATCCAAAACGAACTTTGTACTTTGCTATGAAGTTCCACCAGGAATGAGTTTTCATGCAAAAACTGTCTATTTCAACTAAATTGATCCATCCAAAACGAACTTTGTACTTTGCTATGAAGTTCCACCAGGAATGAGTTTTCATGCAAGAACTGTCTATTTCAACTAACTTTGTCCATCCAAAACGAACTTTGTACTTTGCTATGAAGTTCCACCAGGAATGAGTTTTTATGCAAAAACTGTCTATTTCAACTAACTTTGTCCATCCAAAACGAACTTTGTACTTTGCTATGAAGTTCCACCAGGAATGAGTTTTCATGCAAAAACTGTCTATTTCAACTAACTTTGTCCATCCAAGACGAACTTTGTACTTTGCTATGAAGTTCCACCAGGAATGAGTTTTCATGCAAAAACTGTCTATTTTAACTAAATTGATCCATCCAAAACGAACTTTGTACTTTGCTATGAAGTTCCACCAGGAATGAGTTTTCATGCAAGAACTGTCTATTTTAACTAAATTGATCCATCCAAAACGAACTTTGTACTTTGCTATGAAGTTCCACCAGGAATGAGTTTTTATGCAAAAACTGTCTATTTCAACTAACTTTGTCCATCCAAAACGAACTTTGTACTTTGCTATGAAGTTCCACCAGGAATGAGTTTTCATGCAAAAACTGTCTATTTCAACTAACTTTGTCCATCCAAAACGAACTTTGTACTTTGCTATGAAGTTCCACCAGGAATGAGTTTTCATGCAAAAACTGTCTATTTTAACTAACTTTGTCCATCCAAAACGAACTTTGTACTTTGCTATGAAGTTCCACCAGGAATGAGTTTTCATGCAAGAACTGTCTATTTTAACTAAATTGATCCATCCAAAACGAACTTTGTACTTTGCTATGAAGTTCCACCAGGAATGAGTTTTCATGCAAAAACTGTCTATTTCAACTAAATTGATCCATCCAAAACGAACTTTGTACTTTGCTATGAAGTTCCACCAGGAATGAGTTTTCATGCAAGAACTGTCTATTTTAACTAAATTGATCCATCCAAAACGAACTTTGTACTTTGCTATGAAGTTCCACCAGGAATGAGTTTTCATGCAAAAACTGTCTATTTCAACTAAATTGATCCATCCAAAACGAACTTTGTACTTTGCTATGAAGTTCCACCAGGAATGAGTTTTCATGCAAGAACTGTCTATTTTAACTAAATTGATCCATCCAAAACGAACTTTGTACTTTGCTATGAAGTTCCACCAGGAATGAGTTTTCATGCAAAAACTGTCTATTTCAACTAAATTGATCCATCCAAAACGAACTTTGTACTTTGCTATGAAGTTCCACCAGGAATGAGTTTTCATGCAAGAACTGTCTATTTCAACTAACTTTGTCCATCCAAAACGAACTTTGTACTTTGCTATGAAGTTCCACCAGGAATGAGTTTTCATGCAAAAACTGTCTATTTCAACTAACTTTGTCCATCCAAAACGAACTTTGTACTTTGCTATGAAGTTCTACCAGGAATGAGTTTTCATGCAAGAACTGTCTATTTCAACTAAATTGATCCATCCAAAACGAACTTTGTACTTTGCTATGAAGTTCCACCAGGAATGAGTTTTTCTGCAAGAACTGTCTATTTCAACTAACTTTGTCCATCCAAAACGAACTTTGTACTTTGCTATGAAGTTCCACCAGGAATGAGTTTTCATGCAAAAACTGTCTATTTCAACTAACTTTGTCCATCCAAAACGAACTTTGTACTTTGCTATGAAGTTCTACCAGGAATGAGTTTTCATGCAAGAACTGTCTATTTCAACTAAATTGATCCATCCAAAACGAACTTTGTACTTAGCTATGAAGTTCCACCAGGAATGAGTTTTTATGCAAAAACTGTCTATTACAACTAACTTTGTCCATCCAAAACGAACTTTGTACTTTGCTATGAAGTTCCACCAGGAATGAGTTTTCATGCAAGAACTGTCTATTTCAACTAAATTGGTGCATCCGATACGAACTTTGTACTTTGCTATGAAGTTCCACCAGGAATGAGTTTTCATGCAAGAACTGTCTATTTCAACTAAATTGGTGCATCCGATACGAACTTTGTTCTTTGCTATGAAGTTCCACCAGGAATGAGTTTTCATGCAAAAACTGTCTATTTCAACTAAATTGATCCATCCAAAACGAACTTTGTACTTTGCTATGAAGTTCCACCAGGAATGAGTTTTCATGCAAAAACTGTCTATTTCAACTAAATTGATCCATCCAAAACGAACTTTGTACTTTGCTATGAAGTTCCACCAGGAATGAGTTTTTATGCAAAAACTGTCTATTTCAACTAACTTTGTCCATCCAAAACGAACTTTGTACTTTGCTATGAAGTTCCACCAGGAATGAGTTTTCATGCAAAAACTGTCTATTTCAACTAACTTTGTCCATCCAAAACGAACTTTGTACTTTGCTATGAAGTTCCACCAGGAATGAGTTTTCATGCAAAAACTGTCTATTTCAACTAACTTTGTCCATCCAAAACGAACTTTGTACTTTGCTATGAAGTTCCACCAGGAATGAGTTTTCATGCAAGAACTGTCTATTTCAACTAAATTGATCCATCCAAAACGAACTTTGTACTTTGCTATGAAGTTCCACCAGGAATGAGTTTTCATGCAAAAACTGTCTATTTCAACTAACTTTGTCCATCCAAAACGAACTTTGTACTTTGCTATGAAGTTCCACCAGGAATGAGTTTTCATGCAAGAACTGTCTATTTTAACTAAATTGATCCATCCAAAACGAACTTTGTACTTTGCTATGAAGTTCCACCAGGAATGAGTTTTCATGCAAGAACTGTCTATTTCAACTAAATTGATCCATCCAAAACGAACTTTGTACTTTGCTATGAAGTTCCACCAGGAATGAGTTTTCATGCAAAAACTGTCTATTTCAACTAACTTTGTCCATCCAAAACGAACTTTGTACTTTGCTATGAAGTTCCACCAGGAATGAGTTTTCATGCAAAAACTGTCTATTTCAACTAAATTGATCCATCCAAAACGAACTTTGTACTTTGCTATGAAGTTCCACCAGGAATGAGTTTTCATGCAAGAACTGTCTATTTTAACTAAATTGATCCATCCAAAACGAACTTTGTACTTTGCTATGAAGTTCCACCAGGAATGAGTTTTCATGCAAAAACTGTCTATTTCAACTAAATTGATCCATCCAAAACGAACTTTGTACTTTGCTATGAAGTTCCACCAGGAATGAGTTTTCATGCAAGAACTGTCTATTTCAACTAACTTTGTCCATCCAAAACGAACTTTGTACTTTGCTATGAAGTTCCACCAGGAATGAGTTTTCATGCAAAAACTGTCTATTTCAACTAACTTTGTCCAATCCAAAACGAACTTTGTACTTTGCTATGAAGTTCTACCAGGAATGAGTTTTCATGCAAGAACTGTCTATTTCAACTAAATTGATCCATCCAAAACGAACTTTGTACTTTGCTATGAAGTTCCACCAGGAATGAGTTTTTCTGCAAAAACTGTCTATTTCAACTAACTTTGTCCATCCAAAACGAACTTTGTACTTTGCTATGAAGTTCCACCAGGAATGAGTTTTCATGCAAGAACTGTCTATTTCAACTAACTTTGTCCATCCAAAACGAACTTTGTACTTTGCTATGAAGTTCCACCAGGAATGAGTTTCATGCAAAAACTGTCTATTTCAACTAACTTTGTCCATCCAAAACGAACTTTGTACTTTGCTATGAAGTTCTACCAGGAATGAGTTTTCATGCAAGAACTGTCTATTTCAACTAAATTGATCCATCCAAAACGAACTTTGTACTTTGCTATGAAGTTCCACCAGGAATGAGTTTTTATGCAAAAACTGTCTATTACAACTAACTTTGTCCATCCAAAACGAACTTTGTACTTTGCTATGAAGTTCAACCAGGAATGAGTTTTCATGCAAGAACTGTCTATTTCAACTAAATTGGTGCATCCGATACGAACTTTGTACTTTGCTATGAAGTTCCACCAGGAATGAGTTTTCATGCAAGAACTGTCTATTTCAACTAAATTGGTGCATCCGATACGAACTTTGTACTTTGCTATGAAGTTCCACCAGGAATGAGTTTTCATGCAAAAACTGTCTATTTCAACTAAATTGATCCATCCAAAACGAACTTTGTACTTTGCTATGAAGTTCCACCAGGAATGAGTTTTTATGCAAAAACTGTCTATTTCAACTAACTTTGTCCATCCAAAACGAACTTTGTACTTTGCTATGAAGTTCTACCAGGAATGAGTTTTCATGCAAGAACTGTCTATTTCAACTAAATTGATCCATCCAAAACGAACTTTGTACTTTGCTATGAAGTTCCACCAGGAATGAGTTTTCATGCAAGAACTGTCTATTTCAACTAACTTTGTCCATCCAAAACGAACTTTGTACTTTGCTATGAAGTTCCACCAGGAATGAGTTTTCATGCAAAAACTGTCTATTTCAACTAACTTTGTCCATCCAAAACGAACTTTGTACTTTGCTATGAAGTTCCACCAGGAATGAGTTTTCATGCAAGAACTGTCTATTTCAACTAAATTGATCCATCCAAAACGAACTTTGTACTTTGCTATGAAGTTCCACCAGGAATGAGTTTTCATGCAAAAACTGTCTATTTCAACTAACTTTGTCCATCCAAAACGAACTTTGTACTTTGCTATGAAGTTCCACCAGGAATGAGTTTTCATGCAAAAACTGTCTATTTCAACTAAATTGATCCATCCAAAACGAACTTTGTACTTTGCTATGAAGTTCCACCAGGAATGAGTTTTCATGCAAGAACTGTCTATTTCAACTAACTTTGTCCATCCAAAACGAACTTTGTACTTTGCTATGAAGTTCCACCAGGAATGAGTTTTTATGCAAAAACTGTCTATTTCAACTAACTTTGTCCATCCAAAACGAACTTTGTACTTTGCTATGAAGTTCCACCAGGAATGAGTTTTCATGCAAAAACTGTCTATTTCAACTAACTTTGTCCATCCAAAACGAACTTTGTACTTTGCTATGAAGTTCCACCAGGAATGAGTTTTCATGCAAAAACTGTCTATTTTAACTAAATTGATCCATCCAAAACGAACTTTGTACTTTGCTATGAAGTTCCACCAGGAATGAGTTTTCATGCAAGAACTGTCTATTTTAACTAAATTGATCCATCCAAAACGAACTTTGTACTTTGCTATGAAGTTCCACCAGGAATGAGTTTTTATGCAAAAACTGTCTATTTCAACTAACTTTGTCCATCCAAAACGAACTTTGTACTTTGCTATGAAGTTCCACCAGGAATGAGTTTTCATGCAAAAACTGTCTATTTCAACTAACTTTGTCCATCCAAAACGAACTTTGTACTTTGCTATGAAGTTCCACCAGGAATGAGTTTTCATGCAAGAACTGTCTATTTCAACTAACTTTGTCCATCCAAAACGAACTTTGTACTTTGCTATGAAGTTCTACCAGGAATGAGTTTTCATGCAAGAACTGTCTATTTCAACTAACTTTGTCCTTCCAAAACGAACTTTGTACTTTGCTATGAAGTTCCACCAGGAATGAGTTTTCATGCAAAAACTGTCTATTTCAACTAACTTTGTCCATCCAAAACGAACTTTGTACTTTGCTATGAAGTTCCACCAGGAATGAGTTTTCATGCAAAAACTGTCTATTTCAACTAAATTGATCCATCCAAAACGAACTTTGTACTTTGCTATGAAGTTCTACCAGGAATGAGTTTTCATGCAAAAACTGTCTATTTCAACTAAATTGATCCATCCAAAACGAACTTTGTACTTTGCTATGAAGTTCTACCAGGAATGAGTTTTTATGCAAGAACTGTCTATTTCAACTAACTTTGTCCATCCAAAACGAACTTTGTACTTTGCTATGAAGTTCCACCAGGAATGAGTTTTTATGCAAAAACTGTCTATTTCAACTAACTTTGTCCATCCAAAACGAACTTTGTACTTTGCTATGAAGTTCCACCAGGAATGAGTTTTCATGCAAAAACTGTCTATTTCAACTAACTTTGTCCATCCAAAACGAACTTTGTACTTTGCTATGAAGTTCCACCAGGAATGAGTTTTCATGCAAAAACTGTCTATTTTAACTAAATTGATCCATCCAAAACGAACTTTGTACTTTGCTATGAAGTTCCACCAGGAATGAGTTTTCATGCAAAAACTGTCTATTTCAACTAAATTGATCCATCCAAAACGAACTTTGTACTTTGCTATGAAGTTCCACCAGGAATGAGTTTTCATGCAAGAACTGTCTATTTCAACTAACTTTGTCCATCCAAAACGAACTTTGTACTTTGCTATGAAGTTCCACCAGGAATGAGTTTTTATGCAAAAACTGTCTATTTCAACTAACTTTGTCCATCCAAAACGAACTTTGTACTTTGCTATGAAGTTCCACCAGGAATGAGTTTTCATGCAAAAACTGTCTATTTCAACTAACTTTGTCCATCCAAAACGAACTTTGTACTTTGCTATGAAGTTCCACCAGGAATGAGTTTTCATGCAAAAACTGTCTATTTTAACTAAATTGATCCATCCAAAACGAACTTTGTACTTTGCTATGAAGTTCCACCAGGAATGAGTTTTCATGCAAGAACTGTCTATTTTAACTAAATTGATCCATCCAAAACGAACTTTGTACTTTGCTATGAAGTTCCACCAGGAATGAGTTTTTATGCAAAAACTGTCTATTTCAACTAACTTTGTCCATCCAAAACGAACTTTGTACTTTGCTATGAAGTTCCACCAGGAATGAGTTTTCATGCAAAAACTGTCTATTTTAACTAAATTGATCCATCCAAAACGAACTTTGTACTTTGCTATGAAGTTCCACCAGGAATGAGTTTTCATGCAAGAACTGTCTATTTCAACTAAATTGATCCATCCAAAACGAACTTTGTACTTTGCTATGAAGTTCCACCAGGAATGAGTTTTCATGCAAAAACTGTCTATTTCAACTAACTTTGTCCATCCAAAACGAACTTTGTACTTTGCTATGAAGTTCCACCAGGAATGAGTTTTCATGCAAAAACTGTCTATTTCAACTAAATTGATCCATCCAAAACGAACTTTGTACTTTGCTATGAAGTTCCACCAGGAATGAGTTTTCATGCAAGAACTGTCTTTTTTAACTAAATTGATCCATCCAAAACGAACTTTGTACTTTGCTATGAAGTTCCACCAGGAATGAGTTTTCATGCAAAAACTGTCTATTTTAACTAAATTGATCCATCCAAAACGAACTTTGTACTTTGCTATGAAGTTCCACCAGGAATGAGTTTTCATGCAAGAACTGTCTATTTTAACTAAATTGATCCATCCAAAACGAACTTTGTACTTTGCTATGAAGTTCCACCAGGAATGAGTTTTTATGCAAAAACTGTCTATTTCAACTAACTTTGTCCATCCAAAACGAACTTTGTACTTTGCTATGAAGTTCCACCAGGAATGAGTTTTCATGCAAAAACTGTCTATTTTAACTAAATTGATCCATCCAAAACGAACTTTGTACTTTGCTATGAAGTTCCACCAGGAATGAGTTTTCATGCAAGAACTGTCTATTTCAACTAAATTGATCCATCCAAAACGAACTTTGTACTTTGCTATGAAGTTCCACCAGGAATGAGTTTTCATGCAAAAACTGTCTATTTCAACTAACTTTGTCCATCCAAAACGAACTTTGTACTTTGCTATGAAGTTCCACCAGGAATGAGTTTTCATGCAAAAACTGTCTATTTCAACTAAATTGATCCATCCAAAACGAACTTTGTACTTTGCTATGAAGTTCCACCAGGAATGAGTTTTCATGCAAGAACTGTCTTTTTTAACTAAATTGATCCATCCAAAACGAACTTTGTACTTTGCTATGAAGTTCCACCAGGAATGAGTTTTCATGCAAAAACTGTCTATTTCAACTAAATTGATCCATCCAAAACGAACTTTGTACTTTGCTATGAAGTTCCACCAGGAATGAGTTTTCATGCAAGAACTGTCTATTTCAACTAACTTTGTCCATCCAAAACGAACTTTGTACTTTGCTATGAAGTTCCACCAGGAATGAGTTTTCATGCAAAAACTGTCTATTTCAACTAACTTTGTCCATCCAAAACGAACTTTGTACTTTGCTATGAAGTTCTACCAGGAATGAGTTTTCATGCAAGAACTGTCTATTTCAACTAAATTGATCCATCCAAAACGAACTTTGTACTTTGCTATGAAGTTCCACCAGGAATGAGTTTTTCTGCAAAAACTGTCTATTTCAACTAACTTTGTCCATCCAAAACGAACTTTGTACTTTGCTATGAAGTTCCACCAGGAATGAGTTTTCATGCAAGAACTGTCTATTTCAACTAAATTGGTGCATCCGATACGAACTTTGTACTTTGCTATGAAGTTCCACCAGGAATGAGTTTTCATGCAAGAACTGTCTATTTCAACTAAATTGATCCATCCAAAACGAACTTTGTACTTTGCTATGAAGTTCCACCAGGAATGAGTTTTTCTGCAAAAACTGTCTATTTCAACTAACTTTGTCCATCCAAAACGAACTTTGTACTTTGCTATGAAGTTCCACCAGGAATGAGTTTTCATGCAAAAACTGTCTATTTCAACTAACTTTGTCCATCCAAAACGAACTTTGTACTTTGCTATGAAGTTCTACCAGGAATGAGTTTTCATGCAAGAACTGTCTATTTCAACTAAATTGATCCATCCAAAACGAACTTTGTACTTAGCTATGAAGTTCCACCAGGAATGAGTTTTTATGCAAAAACTGTCTATTACAACTAACTTTGTCCATCCAAAACGAACTTTGTACTTTGCTATGAAGTTCCACCAGGAATGAGTTTTCATGCAAGAACTGTCTATTTCAACTAAATTGGTGCATCCGATACGAACTTTGTACTTTGCTATGAAGTTCCACCAGGAATGAGTTTTCATGCAAGAACTGTCTATTTCAACTAAATTGGTGCATCCGATACGAACTTTGTTCTTTGCTATGAAGTTCCACCAGGAATGAGTTTACATGCAAAAACTGTCTATTTCAACTAAATTGATCCATCCAAAACGAACTTTGTACTTTGCTATGAAGTTCCACCAGGAATGAGTTTTCATGCAAAAACTGTCTATTTCAACTAAATTGATCCATCCAAAACGAACTTTGTACTTTGCTATGAAGTTCCACCAGGAATGAGTTTTTATGCAAAAACTGTCTATTTCAACTAACTTTGTCCATCCAAAACGAACTTTGTACTTTGCTATGAAGTTCCACCAGGAATGAGTTTTCATGCAAAAACTGTCTATTTCAACTAACTTTGTCCATCCAAAACGAACTTTGTACTTTGCTATGAAGTTCCACCAGGAATGAGTTTTCATGCAAAAACTGTCTATTTCAACTAACTTTGTCCATCCAAAACGAACTTTGTACTTTGCTATGAAGTTCTACCAGGAATGAGTTTTCATGCAAGAACTGTCTATTTCAACTAAATTGATCCATCCAAAACGAACTTTGTACTTTGCTATGAAGTTCCACCAGGAATGAGTTTTTATGCAAAAACTGTCTATTTCAACTAACTTTGTCCATCCAAAACGAACTTTGTACTTTGCTATGAAGTTCCACCAGGAATGAGTTTTCATGCAAAAACTGTCTATTTCAACTAACTTTGTCCATCCAAAACGAACTTTGTACTTTGCTATGAAGTTCCACCAGGAATGAGTTTTCATGCAAGAACTGTCTATTTCAACTAAATTGATCCATCCAAAACGAACTTTGTACTTTGCTATGAAGTTCCACCAGGAATGAGTTTTCATGCAAAAACTGTCTATTTCAACTAACTTTGTCCATCCAAAACGAACTTTGTACTTTGCTATGAAGTTCCACCAGGAATGAGTTTTCATGCAAGAACTGTCTATTTTAACTAAATTGATCCATCCAAAACGAACTTTGTACTTTGCTATGAAGTTCCACCAGGAATGAGTTTTCATGCAAGAACTGTCTATTTCAACTAAATTGATCCATCCAAAACGAACTTTGTACTTTGCTATGAAGTTCCACCAGGAATGAGTTTTCATGCAAAAACTGTCTATTTCAACTAACTTTGTCCATCCAAAACGAACTTTGTACTTTGCTATGAAGTTCCACCAGGAATGAGTTTTCATGCAAAAACTGTCTATTTCAACTAAATTGATCCATCCAAAACGAACTTTGTACTTTGCTATGAAGTTCCACCAGGAATGAGTTTTCATGCAAAAACTGTCTATTTCAACTAACTTTGTCCATCCAAAACGAACTTTGTACTTTGCTATGAAGTTCTACCAGGAATGAGTTTTCATGCAAGAACTGTCTATTTCAACTAAATTGATCCATCCAAAACGAACTTTGTACTTTGCTATGAAGTTCCACCAGGAATGAGTTTTTCTGCAAAAACTGTCTATTTCAACTAACTTTGTCCATCCAAAACGAACTTTGTACTTTGCTATGAAGTTCCACCAGGAATGAGTTTTCATGCAAGAACTGTCTATTTCAACTAACTTTGTCCATCCAAAACGAACTTTGTACTTTGCTATGAAGTTCCACCAGGAATGAGTTTTCATGCAAAAACTGTCTATTTCAACTAACTTTGTCCATCCAAAACGAACTTTGTACTTTGCTATGAAGTTCTACCAGGAATGAGTTTTCATGCAAGAACTGTCTATTTCAACTAAATTGATCCATCCAAAACGAACTTTGTACTTTGCTATGAAGTTCCACCAGGAATGAGTTTTTCTGCAAAAACTGTCTATTTCAACTAACTTTGTCCATCCAAAACGAACTTTGTACTTTGCTATGAAGTTCCACCAGGAATGAGTTTTCATGCAAGAACTGTCTATTTCAACTAACTTTGTCCATCCAAAACGAACTTTGTACTTTGCTATGAAGTTCCACCAGGAATGAGTTTTCATGCAAAAACTGTCTATTTCAACTAACTTTGTCCATCCAAAACGAACTTTGTACTTTGCTATGAAGTTCTACCAGGAATGAGTTTTCATGCAAGAACTGTCTATTTCAACTAAATTGATCCATCCAAAACGAACTTTGTACTTTGCTATGAAGTTCCACCAGGAATGAGTTTTTATGCAAAAACTGTCTATTACAACTAAATTGGTGCATCCGATACGAACTTTGTTCTTTGCTATGAAGTTCCACCAGGAATGAGTTTACATGCAAAAACTGTCTATTTCAACTAAATTGATCCATCCAAAACGAACTTTGTACTTTGCTATGAAGTTCCACCAGGAATGAGTTTTCATGCAAAAACTGTCTATTTCAACTAAATTGATCCATCCAAAACGAACTTTGTACTTTGCTATGAAGTTCCACCAGGAATGAGTTTTTATGCAAAAACTGTCTATTTCAACTAACTTTGTCCATCCAAAACGAACTTTGTACTTTGCTATGAAGTTCCACCAGGAATGAGTTTTCATGCAAAAACTGTCTATTTCAACTAACTTTGTCCATCCAAAACGAACTTTGTACTTTGCTATGAAGTTCCACCAGGAATGAGTTTTCATGCAAAAACTGTCTATTTCAACTAACTTTGTCCATCCAAAACGAACTTTGTACTTTGCTATGAAGTTCTACCAGGAATGAGTTTTCATGCAAGAACTGTCTATTTCAACTAACTTTGTCCATCCAAAACGAACTTTGTACTTTGCTATGAAGTTCCACCAGGAATGAGTTTTCATGCAAAAACTGTCTATTTCAACTAACTTTGTCCATCCAAAACGAACTTTGTACTTTGCTATGAAGTTCCACCAGGAATGAGTTTTTATGCAAAAACTGTCTATTTCAACTAACTTTGTCCATCCAAAACGAACTTTGTACTTTGCTATGAAGTTCCACCAGGAATGAGTTTTCATGCAAAAACTGTCTATTTCAACTAACTTTGTCCATCCAAAACGAACTTTGTACTTTGCTATGAAGTTCCACCAGGAATGAGTTTTCATGCAAAAACTGTCTATTTTAACTAAATTGATCCATCCAAAACGAACTTTGTACTTTGCTATGAAGTTCCACCAGGAATGAGTTTTCATGCAAAAACTGTCTATTTCAACTAAATTGATCCATCCAAAACGAACTTTGTACTTTGCTATGAAGTTCCACCAGGAATGAGTTTTCATGCAAGAACTGTCTATTTCAACTAACTTTGTCCATCCAAAACGAACTTTGTACTTTGCTATGAAGTTCCACCAGGAATGAGTTTTTATGCAAAAACTGTCTATTTCAACTAACTTTGTCCATCCAAAACGAACTTTGTACTTTGCTATGAAGTTCCACCAGGAATGAGTTTTCATGCAAAAACTGTCTATTTCAACTAACTTTGTCCATCCAAAACGAACTTTGTACTTTGCTATGAAGTTCCACCAGGAATGAGTTTTCATGCAAAAACTGTCTATTTTAACTAAATTGATCCATCCAAAACGAACTTTGTACTTTGCTATGAAGTTCCACCAGGAATGAGTTTTCATGCAAGAACTGTCTATTTTAACTAAATTGATCCATCCAAAACGAACTTTGTACTTTGCTATGAAGTTCCACCAGGAATGAGTTTTTATGCAAAAACTGTCTATTTCAACTAACTTTGTCCATCCAAAACGAACTTTGTACTTTGCTATGAAGTTCCACCAGGAATGAGTTTTCATGCAAAAACTGTCTATTTCAACTAACTTTGTCCATCCAAAACGAACTTTGTACTTTGCTATGAAGTTCCACCAGGAATGAGTTTTCATGCAAAAACTGTCTATTTTAACTAAATTGATCCATCCAAAACGAACTTTGTACTTTGCTATGAAGTTCCACCAGGAATGAGTTTTCATGCAAGAACTGTCTATTTTAACTAAATTGATCCATCCAAAACGAACTTTGTACTTTGCTATGAAGTTCCACCAGGAATGAGTTTTCATGCAAGAACTGTCTATTTCAACTAAATTGATCCATCCAAAACGAACTTTGTACTTTGCTATGAAGTTCCACCAGGAATGAGTTTTCATGCAAAAACTGTCTATTTCAACTAACTTTGTCCATCCAAAACGAACTTTGTACTTTGCTATGAAGTTCCACCAGGAATGAGTTTTCATGCAAAAACTGTCTATTTCAACTAAATTGATCCATCCAAAACGAACTTTGTACTTTGCTATGAAGTTCCACCAGGAATGAGTTTTCATGCAAGAACTGTCTATTTTAACTAAATTGATCCATCCAAAACGAACTTTGTACTTTGCTATGAAGTTCCACCAGGAATGAGTTTTCATGCAAAAACTGTCTATTTCAACTAAATTGATCCATCCAAAACGAACTTTGTACTTTGCTATGAAGTTCCACCAGGAATGAGTTTTCATGCAAGAACTGTCTATTTTAACTAAATTGATCCATCCAAAACGAACTTTGTACTTTGCTATGAAGTTCCACCAGGAATGAGTTTTCATGCAAAAACTGTCTATTTCAACTAAATTGATCCATCCAAAACGAACTTTGTACTTTGCTATGAAGTTCCACCAGGAATGAGTTTTCATGCAAAAACTGTCTATTTCAACTAACTTTGTCCATCCAAAACGAACTTTGTACTTTGCTATGAAGTTCCACCAGGAATGAGTTTTCATGCAAGAACTGTCTATTTTAACTAAATTGATCCATCCAAAACGAACTTTGTACTTTGCTATGAAGTTCCACCAGGAATGAGTTTTCATGCAAAAACTGTCTATTTCAACTAACTTTGTCCATCCAAAACGAACTTTGTACTTTGCTATGAAGTTCCACCAGGAATGAGTTTTCATGCAAAAACTGTCTATTTCAACTAAATTGATCCATCCAAAACGAACTTTGTACTTTGCTATGAAGTTCCACCAGGAATGAGTTTTCATGCAAGAACTGTCTATTTTAACTAAATTGATCCATCCAAAACGAACTTTGTACTTTGCTATGAAGTTCCACCAGGAATGAGTTTTTATGCAAAAACTGTCTATTTCAACTAACTTTGTCCATCTAAAACGAACTTTGTACTTTGCTATGAAGTTCCACCAGCAATGAGTTTTCATGCAAAAACTGTCTATTTCAACTAAATTGATCCATCCAAAACGAACTTTGTACTTTGCTATGAAGTTCCACCAGGAATGAGTTTTCATGCAAGAACTGTCTATTTTAACTAAATTGATCCATCCAAAACGAACTTTGTACTTTGCTATGAAGTTCCACCAGGAATGAGTTTTCATGCAAAAACTGTCTATTTCAACTAAATTGATCCATCCAAAACGAACTTTGTACTTTGCTATGAAGTTCCACCAGGAATGAGTTTTCATGCAAGAACTGTCTATTTCAACTAAACTGATCCATCCAAAACGAACTTTGTACTTTGCTATGAAGTTCCACCAGGAATGAGTTTTCATGCAAAAACTGTCTATTTCAACTAAATTGATCCATCCAAAACGAACTTTGTACTTTGCTATGAAGTTCCACCAGGAATGAGTTTTCATGCAAGAACTGTCTATTTTAACTAAATTGATCCATCCAAAACGAACTTTGTACTTTGCTATGAAGTTCCACCAGGAATGAGTTTTCATGCAAAAACTGTCTATTTCAACTAAATTGATCCATCCAAAACGAACTTTGTACTTTGCTATGAAGTTCCACCAGGAATGAGTTTTCATGCAAGAACTGTCTATTTCAACTAAATTGATCCATCCAAAACGAACTTTGTACTTTGCTATGAAGTTCCACCAGGAATGAGTTTTCATGCAAGAACTGTCTATTTCAACTAACTTTGTCCATCCAAAACGAACTTTGTACTTTGCTATGAAGTTCCACCAGGAATGAGTTTTCATGCAAAAACTGTCTATTTCAACTAACTTTGTCCATCCAAAACGAACTTTGTACTTTGCTATGAAGTTCTACCAGGAATGAGTTTTCATGCAAGAACTGTCTATTTCAATTAACTTTGTCCATCCAAAACGAACTTTGTACTTTGCTATGAAGTTCCACCAGGAATGAGTTTTCATGCAAGAACTGTCTATTTCAACTAACTTTGTCCATCCAAAACGAACTTTGTACTTTGCTATGAAGTTCCACCAGGAATGAGTTTTTCTGCAAAAACTGTCTATTTCAACTAACTTTGTCCATCCAAAACGAACTTTGTACTTTGCTATGAAGTTCCACCAGGAATGAGTTTTCATGCAAGAACTGTCTATTTCAATTAACTTTGTCCATCCAAAACGAACTTTGTACTTTGCTATGAAGTTCCACCAGGAATGAGTTTTCATGCAAAAACTGTCTATTTCAACTAACTTTGTCCATCCAAAACGAACTTTGTACTTTGCTATGAAGTTCTACCAGGAATGAGTTTTCATGCAAGAACTGTCTATTTCAACTAAATTGATCCATCCAAAACGAACTTTGTACTTAGCTATGAAGTTCCACCAGGAATGAGTTTTTATGCAAAAACTGTCTATTACAACTAACTTTGTCCATCCAAAACGAACTTTGTACTTTGCTATGAAGTTCCACCAGGAATGAGTTTTCATGCAAGAACTGTCTATTTCAACTAAATTGGTGCATCCGATACGAACTTTGTACTTTGCTATGAAGTTCCACCAGGAATGAGTTTTCATGCAAGAACTGTCTATTTCAACTAAATTGGTGCATCCGATACGAACTTTGTTCTTTGCTATGAAGTTCCACCAGGAATGAGTTTACATGCAAAAACTGTCTATTTCAACTAAATTGATCCATCCAAAACGAACTTTGTACTTTGCTATGAAGTTCCACCAGGAATGAGTTTTCATGCAAAAACTGTCTATTTCAACTAAATTGATCCATCCAAAACGAACTTTGTACTTTGCTATGAAGTTCCACCAGGAATGAGTTTTTATGCAAAAACTGTCTATTTCAACTAACTTTGTCCATCCAAAACGAACTTTGTACTTTGCTATGAAGTTCCACCAGGAATGAGTTTTCATGCAAAAACTGTCTATTTCAACTAACTTTGTCCATCCAAAACGAACTTTGTACTTTGCTATGAAGTTCCACCAGGAATGAGTTTTCATGCAAAAACTGTCTATTTCAACTAACTTTGTCCATCCAAAACGAACTTTGTACTTTGCTATGAAGTTTCACCAGGAATGAGTTTTCATGCAAGAACTGTCTATTTCAACTAAATTGATCCATCCAAAACGAACTTTGTACTTTGCTATGAAGTTCCACCAGGAATGAGTTTTCATGCAAAAACTGTCTATTTCAACTAACTTTGTCCATCCAAAACGAACTTTGTACTTTGCTATGAAGTTCCACCAGGAATGAGTTTTCATGCAAAAACTGTCTATTTCAACTAAATTGATCCATCCAAAACGAACTTTGTACTTTGCTATGAAGTTCCACCAGGAATGAGTTTTCATGCAAGAACTGTCTATTTTAACTAAATTGATCCATCCAAAACGAACTTTGTACTTTGCTATGAAGTTCCACCAGGAATGAGTTTTCATGCAAAAACTGTCTATTTCAACTAAATTGATCCATCCAAAACGAACTTTGTACTTTGCTATGAAGTTCCACCAGGAATGAGTTTTCATGCAAGAACTGTCTATTTCAATTAACTTTGTCCATCCAAAACGAACTTTGTACTTTGCTATGAAGTTCCACCAGGAATGAGTTTTCATGCAAAAACTGTCTATTTCAACTAAATTGATCCATCCAAAACGAACTTTGTACTTAGCTATGAAGTTCCACCAGGAATGAGTTTTTATGCAAAAACTGTCTATTACAACTAACTTTGTCCATCCAAAACGAACTTTGTACTTTGCTATGAAGTTCCACCAGGAATGAGTTTTCATGCAAGAACTGTCTATTTCAACTAAATTGGTGCATCCGATACGAACTTTGTACTTTGCTATGAAGTTCCACCAGGAATGAGTTTTCATGCAAGAACTGTCTATTTCAACTAAATTGGTGCATCCGATACGAACTTTGTTCTTTGCTATGAAGTTCCACCAGGAATGAGTTTACATGCAAAAACTGTCTATTTCAACTAAATTGATCCATCCAAAACGAACTTTGTACTTTGCTATGAAGTTCCACCAGGAATGAGTTTTCATGCAAAAACTGTCTATTTCAACTAAATTGATCCATCCAAAACGAACTTTGTACTTTGCTATGAAGTTCCACCAGGAATGAGTTTTTATGCAAAAACTGTCTATTTCAACTAACTTTGTCCATCCAAAACGAACTTTGTACTTTGCTATGAAGTTCCACCAGGAATGAGTTTTCATGCAAAAACTGTCTATTTCAACTAACTTTGTCCATCCAAAACGAACTTTGTACTTTGCTATGAAGTTCCACCAGGAATGAGTTTTCATGCAAGAACTGTCTATTTTAACTAAATTGATCCATCCAAAACGAACTTTGTACTTTGCTATGAAGTTCCACCAGGAATGAGTTTTCATGCAAGAACTGTCTATTTCAACTAAATTGATCCATCCAAAACGAACTTTGTACTTTGCTATGAAGTTCCACCAGGAATGAGTTTTCATGCAAAAACTGTCTATTTCAACTAACTTTGTCCATCCAAAACGAACTTTGTACTTTGCTATGAAGTTCCACCAGGAATGAGTTTTCATGCAAGAACTGTCTATTTCAACTAACTTTGTCCATCCAAAACGAACTTTGTACTTTGCTATGAAGTTCCACCAGGAATGAGTTTTCATGCAAAAACTGTCTATTTCAACTAAATTGATCCATCCAAAACGAACTTTGTACTTTGCTATGAAGTTCCACCAGGAATGAGTTTTCATGCAAGAACTGTCTATTTCAACTAAATTGATCCATCCAAAACGAACTTTGTACTTTGCTATGAAGTTCCACCAGGAATGAGTTTTCATGCAAGAACTGTCTATTTCAACTAAACTGATCCATCCAAAACGAACTTTGTACTTTGCTATGAAGTTCCACCAGGAATGAGTTTTCATGCAAGAACTGTCTATTTCAACTAACTTTGTCCATCCAAAACGAACTTTGTACTTTGCTATGAAGTTCTACCAGGAATGAGTTTTCATGCAAGAACTGTCTATTTCAACTAAATTGATCCATCCAAAACGAACTTTGTACTTTGCTATGAAGTTCCACCAGGAATGAGTTTTTATGCAAAAACTGTCTATTACAACTAACTTTGTCCATCCAAAACGAACTTTGTACTTTGCTATGAAGTTCCACCAGGAATGAGTTTTCATGCAAGAACTGTCTATTTCAACTAAATTGGTGCATCCGATACGAACTTTGTACTTTGCTATGAAGTTCCACCAGGAATGAGTTTTCATGCAAGAACTGTCTATTTCAACTAAATTGGTGCATCCGATACGAACTTTGTTCTTTGCTATGAAGTTCCACCAGGAATGAGTTTACATGCAAAAACTGTCTATTTCAACTAAATTGATCCATCCAAAACGAACTTTGTACTTTGCTATGAAGTTCCACCAGGAATGAGTTTTCATGCAAAAACTGTCTATTTCAACTAAATTGATCCATCCAAAACGAACTTTGTACTTTGCTATGAAGTTCCACCAGGAATGAGTTTTCATGCAAAAACTGTCTATTTCAACTAACTTTGTCCATCCAAAACGAACTTTGTACTTTGCTATGAAGTTCCACCAGGAATGAGTTTTCATGCAAAAACTGTCTATTTCAACTAACTTTGTCCATCCAAAACGAACTTTGTACTTTGCTATGAAGTTCTACCAGGAATGAGTTTTCATGCAAGAACTGTCTATTTCAACTAAATTGATCCATCCGAAACGAACTTTGTACTTTGCTATGAAGTTCCACCAGGAATGAGTTTTTATGCAAAAACTGTCTATTTCAACTAACTTTGTCCATCCAAAACGAACTTTGTACTTTGCTATGAAGTTCCACCAGGAATGAGTTTTCATGCAAAAACTGTCTATTTCAACTAACTTTGTCCATCCAAAACGAACTTTGTACTTTGCTATGAAGTTCCACCAGGAATGAGTTTTCATGCAAAAACTGTCTATTTCAACTAACTTTGTCCATCCAAAACGAACTTTGTACTTTGCTATGAAGTTCTACCAGGAATGAGTTTTCATGCAAGAACTGTCTATTTCAACTAAATTGGTGCATCCGATACGAACTTTGTACTTTGCTATGAAGTTCCACCAGGAATGAGTTTTCATGCAAGAACTGTCTATTTCAACTAAATTGGTGCATCCGATACGAACTTTGTTCTTTGCTATGAAGTTCCACCAGGAATGAGTTTACATGCAAAAACTGTCTATTTCAACTAAATTGATCCATCCAAAACGAACTTTGTACTTTGCTATGAAGTTCCACCAGGAATGAGTTTTCATGCAAAAACTGTCTATTTCAACTAAATTGATCCATCCAAAACGAACTTTGTACTTTGCTATGAAGTTCCACCAGGAATGAGTTTTCATGCAAGAACTGTCTATTTCAACTAACTTTGTCCATCCAAAACGAACTTTGTACTTTGCTATGAAGTTCCACCAGGAAAGAGTTTTCATGCAAAAACTGTCTATTTCAACTAAATTGATCCATCCAAAACGAACTTTGTACTTTGCTATGAAGTTCCACCAGGAATGAGTTTTCATGCAAAAACTGTCTATTTCAACTAATTTTGTCCATCCAAAACGAACTTTGTACTTTGCTATGAAGTTCCACCAGGAATGAGTTTTTATGCAAAAACTGTCTATTTCAACTAACTTTGTCCATCCAAAACGAACTTTGTTCTTTGCTATGAAGTTCCACCAGGAATGTGTTACCATGCAAAAACTGTCTATTTCAACTAATTTCGTCCATCCGATACGAACTTTGTACTTTGCTATGTTATTCTACCAGGAATGTGTTTACATGCAAAAACTGTCTATTTCAAGTAATTTCGTCCATCCAAAACGAACTTTGTACTTTGCTATGAAGTTCCACCAGGAATGAGTTTTCATGCAAAAACTGTCTATTTCAACTAATTTTGTCCATCCAAAACGAACTTTGTACTTTGCTATGAAGTTCCACCAGGAATGAGTTTTTATGCAAAAACTGTCTATTTCAACTAAATTCGTCCATCCGATACGAACTTTGTACTTTGCTATGAAGTTCCACCAGGAATGAGTTTTCATGCAAAAACTGTCTATTTCAACTAACTTTGTCCATCCAAAACGAACTTTGTTCTTTGCTATGAAGTTCTACCAGGAATGTGTTACCATGCAAAAACTGTCTATTTCAACTAATTTCGTCCATCCGATACGAACTTTGTACTTTGCTATGTAGTTCTACCAGGAATGTGTTACCATGCAAAAACTGTCTATTTCAACTAATTTCGTCCATCCAAAACGAACTTTGTACTTTGCTATGAAGTTCCACCAGGAATGAGTTTTCATGCAAAAACTGTCTATTTCAACTAATTTTGTCCATCCAAAACGAACTTTGTACTTTGCTATGAAGTTCCACCAGGAATGAGTTTTCATGCAAAAACTGTCTATTTCAACTAACTTTGTCCATCCAAAACGAACTTTGTTCTTTGCTATGAAGTTCCACCAGGAATGAGTTTTCATGCAAAAACTGTCTATTTCAACTAAATTCGTCCATCCGATACGAACTTTGTACTTTGCTATGAAGTTCCACCAGGAATGAGTTTTCATGCAAAAACTGTCTATTTCAACTAAATTGATCCATCCAAAACGAACTTTGTACTTTGCTATGAAGTTCCACCAGGAATGAGTTTTCATGCAAAAACTGTCTATTTCAACTAATTTTGTCCATCCAAAACGAACTTTGTACTTTGCTATGAAGTTCCACCAGGAATGAGTTTTTATGCAAAAACTGTCTATTTCAACTAAATTGATCCATCCAAAACGAACTTTGTACTTTGCTATGAAGTTCCACCAGGAATGAGTTTTCATGCACAAACTGTCTATTTCAACTAAATTGATCCATCCAAAACGAACTTTGTACTTTGCTATGAAGTTCCACCAGGAATGAGTTTTCATGCAAAAACTGTCTATTTCAACTAAATTCGTCCATCCGATACGAACTTTGTACTTTGCTATGAAGTTCTACCAGGAATGAGTTTTCATGCAAGAACTGTCTATTTCAACTAAATTGATCCATCCAAAACGAACTTTGTTCTTTGCTATGAAGTTCCACCAGGAATGAGTTTTCATGCAAAAACTGTCTATTTCAACTAACTTTGTCCATCCAAAACGAACTTTGTACTTTGCTATGAAGTTCCACCAGGAATGAGTTTTCATGCAAAAACTGTCTATTTCAACTAAATTGATCCATCCAAAACGAACTTTGTACTTTGCTATGAAGTTCCACCAGGAATGAGTTTTCATGCAAAAACTGTCTATTTCAACTAACTTTGTCCATCCAAAACGAACTTTGTACTTTGCTATGAAGTTCCACCAGGAATGAGTTTTCATGCAAAAACTGTCTATTTCAACTAACTTTGTCCATCTAAAACGAACTTTGTACTTTGCTATGAAGTTCTACCAGGAATGAGTTTTCATGCAAGAACTGTCTATTTCAACTAAATTGGTGCATCCGATACGAACTTTGTACTTTGCTATGAAGTTCCACCAGGAATGAGTTTTTATGCAAGAACTGTCTATTTCAACTAACTTTGTCCATCCAAAACGAACTTTGTACTTTGCTATGAAGTTCTACCAGGAATGAGTTTTCATGCAAGAACTGTCTATTTCAACTAACTTTGTCCATCCAAAACGAACTTTGTACTTTGTTATGAAGTTCCACCAGGAATGAGTTTTCATGCAAAAACTGTCTATTTCAACTAACTTTGTCCATCCAAAACGAACTTTGTACTTTGCTATGAAGTTCTACCAGGAATGAGTTTTCATGCAAAAACTGTCTATTTCAACTAACTTTGTCCATCCAAAACGAACTTTGTACTTTGCTATGAAGTTCCACCAGGAATGAGTTTTCATGCAAAAACTGTCTATTTCAACTAACTTTGTCCATCCAAAACGAACTTTGTACTTTGCTATGAAGTTCTACCAGGAATGAGTTTTCATGCAAGAACTGTCTATTTCAACTAACTTTGTCCATCCAAAACGAACTTTGTACTTTGCTATGAAGTTCCACCAGGAAAGAGTTTTCATGCAAAAACTGTCTATTTCAACTAAATTGATCCATCCAAAACGAACTTTGTACTTTGCTATGAAGTTCCACCAGGAATGAGTTTTCATGCAAAAACTGTCTATTTCAACTAAATTGATCCATCCAAAACGAACTTTGTACTTTGCTATGAAGTTCCACCAGGAATGAGTTTTCATGCAAAAACTGTCTATTTCAACTAAATTGATCCATCCAAAACGAACTTTTTACTTTGCTATGAAGTTCTACCAGGAATGAGTTTTCATGCAAGAACTGTCTATTTCAACTAACTTTGTCCATCCAAAACGAACTTTGTACTTTGCTATGAAGTTCCACCAGGAAAGAGTTTTCATGCAAAAACTGTCTATTTCAACTAAATTGATCCATCCAAAACGAACTTTGTACTTTGCTATGAAGTTCCACCAGGAATGAGTTTTCATGCAAAAACTGTCTATTTCAACTAATTTTGTCCATCCAAAACGAACTTTGTACTTTGCTATGAAGTTCCACCAGGAATGAGTTTTCATGCAAAAACTGTCTATTTCAACTAAATTGATCCATCCAAAACGAACTTTGTACTTTGCTATGAAGTTCCACCAGGAATGAGTTTTCATGCAAAAACTGTCTATTTCAACTAATTTTGTCCATCCAAAACGAACTTTGTACTTTGCTATGAAGTTCCACCAGGAATGAGTTTTCATGCAAAAACTGTCTATTTCAACTAACTTTGTCCATCCAAAACGAACTTTGTTCTTTGCTATGAAGTTCCACCAGGAATGTGTTACCATGCAAAAACTGTCTATTTCAACTAATTTCATCCATCCGATACGAACTTTGTACTTTGCTATGTTATTCTACCAGGAATGTGTTACCATGCAAAAACTGTCTATTTCAACTAATTTCGTCCATCCGATACGAACTTTGTACTTTGCTATGTTATTCTACCAGGAATGTGTTACCATGCAAAAACTGTCTATTTCAAGTAATTTTGTCCATCCAAAACGAACTTTGTACTTTGCTATGAAGTTCCACCAGGAATGAGTTTTCATGCAAAAACTGTCTATTTCAACTAACTTTGTCCATCTAAAACGAACTTTGTACTTTGCTATGAAGTTCCACCAGGAATGAGTTTTTATGCAAGAACTGTCTATTTCAACTAACTTTGTCCATCCAAAACGAACTTTGTACTTTGCTATGAAGTTCCACCAGGAATGAGTTTTCATGCAAAAACTGTCTATTTCAACTAAATTGATCCATCCAAAACGAACTTTGTACTTTGCTATGAAGTTCCACCAGGAATGAGTTTTCATGCAAAAACTGTCTATTTCAACTAAATTGGTGCATCCGATACGAACTTTGTACTTTGCTATGAAGTTCCACCAGGAATGAGTTTTCATGCAAAAACTGTCTATTTCAACTTAATTCGTCCATCCGATACGAACTTTGTACTTTGCTATGAAGTTCCACCAGGAATGAGTTTACATGCAAAAACTGTCTATTTCAACTAAATTGATCCATCCAAAACGAACTTTGTACTTTGCTATGAAGTTCCACCAGGAATGAGTTTTCATGCAAAAACTGTCTATTTCAACTAAATTGATCCATCCAAAACGAACTTTTTACTTTGCTATGAAGTTCTACCAGGAATGAGTTTTCATGCAAGAACTGTCTATTTCAACTAACTTTGTCCATCCAAAACGAACTTTGTACTTTGCTATGAAGTTCCACCAGGAAAGAGTTTTCATGCAAAAACTGTCTATTTCAACTAAATTGATCCATCCAAAACGAACTTTGTACTTTGCTATGAAGTTCCACCAGGAATGAGTTTTCATGCAAAAACTGTCTATTTCAACTAATTTTGTCCATCCAAAACGAACTTTGTACTTTGCTATGAAGTTCCACCAGGAATGAGTTTTCATGCAAAAACTGTCTATTTCAACTAACTTTGTCCATCCAAAACGAACTTTGTTCTTTGCTATGAAGTTCCACCAGGAATGTGTTACCATGCAAAAACTGTCTATTTCAACTAATTTCGTCCATCCGATACGAACTTTGTACTTTGCTATGTTATTCTACCAGGAATGTGTTACCATGCAAAAACTGTCTATTTCAACTAATTTCGTCCATCCAAAACGAACTTTGTACTTTGCTATGAAGTTCCACCAGGAATGAGTTTTCATGCAAAAACTGTCTATTTCAACTAATTTTGTCCATCCAAAACGAACTTTGTACTTTGCTATGAAGTTCCACCAGGAATGAGTTTTTATGCAAAAACTGTCTATTTCAACTAAATTCGTCCATCCGATACGAACTTTGTACTTTGCTATGAAGTTCCACCAGGAATGAGTTTTCATGCAAAAACTGTCTATTTCAACTAACTTTGTCCATCCAAAACGAACTTTGTACTTTGCTATGAAGTTCTACCAGGAATGTGTTACCATGCAAAAACTGTCTATTTCAACTAATTTCGTCCATCCGATACGAACTTTGTACTTTGCTATGAAGTTCCACCAGGAATGAGTTTTCATGCAAGAACTGTCTATTTCAACTAAATTGGTGCATCCGATACGAACTTTGTACTTTGCTATGAAGTTCCACCAGGAATGAGTTTTCATGCAAAAACTGTCTATTTCAACTAACTTTGTCCATCCAAAACGAACTTTGTTCTTTGCTATGAAGTTCTACCAGGAATGTGTTACCATGCAAAAACTGTCTATTTCAACTTAATTCGTCCATCCGATACGAACTTTGTATTTTGCTATGAAGTTCTACCAGGAATGAGTTTTTATGCAAAAACTGTCTATTTCAACTAACTTTGTCCATCCAAAACGAACTTTGTACTTTGCTATGAAGTTCTACCAGGAATGAGTTTTCATGCAAAAACTGTCTATTTCAACTAACTTTGTCCATCCAAAACGAACTTTGTACTTTGCTATGAAGTTCCACCAGGAATGAGTTTTCATGCAAAAACTGTCTATTTTAACTAAATTGATCCATCCAAAACGAACTTTGTACTTTGCTATGAAGTTCCACCAGGAATGAGTTTTTATGCAAAAACTGTCTATTTCAACTAAATTCGTCCATCCGATACGAACTTTGTACTTTGCTATGAAGTTCCACCAGGAATGAGTTTTCATGCAAAAACTGTCTATTTTAACTAAATTGATCCATCCAAAACGAACTTTGTACTTTGCTATGAAGTTCCACCAGGAATGAGTTTTCATGCAAAAACTGTCTATTTCAACTAAATTGATCCATCCAAAACGAACTTTGTACTTTGCTATGAAGTTCCACCAGGAATGAGTTTTCATGCAAAAACTGTCTATTTCAACTAAATTGGTGCATCCGATACGAACTTTGTTCTTTGCTATGAAGTTCCACCAGGAATGAGTTTTCATGCAAAAACTGTCTATTTCAACTAAATTGATCCATCCAAAACGAACTTTGTACTTTGCTATGAAGTTCCACCAGGAATGAGTTTTCATGCAAAAACTGTCTATTTCAACTAAATTCGTCCATCCGATACGAACTTTGTACTTTGCTATGAAGTTCCACCAGGAATGAGTTTTTATGCAAAAACTGTCTATTTCAACTAACTTTGTCCATCCAAAACGAACTTTGTACTTTGCTATGAAGTTCTACCAGGAATGAGTTTTCATGCAAAAACTGTCTATTTCAACTAACTTTGTCCATCCAAAACGAACTTTGTACTTTGCTATGAAGTTCCACCAGGAATGAGTTTTCATGCAAAAACTGTCTATTTTAACTAAATTGATCCATCCAAAACGAACTTTGTACTTTGCTATGAAGTTCCACCAGGAATGAGTTTTTATGCAAAAACTGTCTATTTCAACTAAATTCGTCCATCCGATACGAACTTTGTACTTTGCTATGAAGTTCCACCAGGAATGAGTTTTCATGCAAAAACTGTCTATTTTAACTAAATTGATCCATCCAAAACGAACTTTGTACTTTGCTATGAAGTTCCACCAGGAATGAGTTTTCATGCAAAAACTGTCTATTTCAACTAAATTGATCCATCCAAAACGAACTTTGTACTTTGCTATGAAGTTCCACCAGGAATGAGTTTTCATGCAAAAACTGTCTATTTCAACTAAATTGGTGCATCCGATACGAACTTTGTTCTTTGCTATGAAGTTCCACCAGGAATGAGTTTACATGCAAAAACTGTCTATTTCAACTAAATTGGTGCATCCGATACGAACTTTGTACTTTGCTATGAAGTTCCACCAGGAATGAGTTTTCATGCAAAAACTGTCTATTTCAACTAACTTTGTCCATCCAAAACGAACTTTGTACTTTGCTATGAAGTTCCACCAGGAATGAGTTTTCATGCAAAAACTGTCTATTTCAACTAACTTTGTCCATCCAAAACGAACTTTGTACTTTGCTATGAAGTTCCACCAGGAATGAGTTTTTATGCAAGAACTGTCTATTTCAACTAACTTTGTCCATCCAAAACGAACTTTGTTCTTTGCTATGAAGTTCCACCAGGAATGAGTTTTCATGCAAAAACTGTCTATTTCAACTAAATTGATCCATCCAAAACGAACTTTGTACTTTGCTATGAAGTTCCACCAGGAATGAGTTTTCATGCAAAAACTGTCTATTTCAACTAAATTGGTGCATCCGATACGAACTTTGTACTTTGCTATGAAGTTCCACCAGGAATGAGTTTTTATGCAAAAACTGTCTATTTCAACTAACTTTGTCCATCCAAAACGAACTTTGTACTTTGCTATGAAGTTCTACCAGGAATGAGTTTTCATGCAAAAACTGTCTATTTCAACTAACTTTGTCCATCCAAAACGAACTTTGTACTTTGCTATGAAGTTCCACCAGGAATGAGTTTTCATGCACAAACTGTCTATTTCAACTAAATTGATCCATCCAAAACGAACTTTGTACTTTGCTATGAAGTTCCACCAGGAATGAGTTTTTATGCAAAAACTGTCTATTTCAACTAAATTCGTCCATCCGATACGAACTTTGTACTTTGCTATGAAGTTCCACCAGGAATGAGTTTTCATGCAAAAACTGTCTATTTTAACTAAATTGATCCATCCAAAACGAACTTTGTTCTTTGCTATCAAGTTCCATAAGGAATGAGTTTTCATGCAAAAACTGTCTATTTCAACTAAATTGGTGCATCCGATACGAACTTTGTTCTTTGCTATGAAGTTCCACCAGGAATGAGTTTACATGCAAAAACTGTCTATTTCAACTAAATTGGTGCATCCGATACGAACTTTGTACTTTGCTATGAAGTTCCACCAGGAATGAGTTTTCATGCAAAAACTGTCTATTTCAACTAACTTTGTCCATCCAAAACGAACTTTGTACTTTGCTATGAAGTTCCACCAGGAATGAGTTTTCATGCAAAAACTGTCTATTTCAACTAACTTTGTCCATCCAAAACGAACTTTGTACTTTGCTATGAAGTTCCACCAGGAATGAGTTGTCATGCAAAAACTGTCTATTTCAACTAACTTTGTCCATCCAAAACGAACTTTGTACTTTGCTATGAAGTTCCACCAGGAATGAGTTTTCATGCAAGAACTGTCTATTTCAACTAAATTGGTGCATCCGATACGAACTTTGTACTTTGCTATGAAGTTCCACCAGGAATGAGTTTTCATGCAAAAACTGTCTATTTCAACTAACTTTGTCCATCCAAAACGAACTTTGTTCTTTGCTATGAAGTTCTACCAGGAATGTGTTACCATGCAAAAACTGTCTATTTCAACTTAATTCGTCCATCCGATACGAACTTTGTATTTTGCTATGAAGTTCTACCAGGAATGAGTTTTCATGCAAGAACTGTCTATTTCAACTAAATTGATCCATCCAAAACGAACTTTGTACTTTGCTATGAAGTTCCACCAGGAATGAGTTTTCATGCAAGAACTGTCTATTTCAACTAAATTGGTGCATCCGATACGAACTTTGTACTTTGCTATGAAGTTCCACCAGGAATGAGTTTTCATGCAAGAACTGTCTATTTCAACTAAATTGGTGCATCCGATACGAACTTTGTTCTTTGCTATGAAGTTCCACCAGGAATGAGTTTACATGCAAAAACTGTCTATTTCAACTAAATTGATCCATCCAAAACGAACTTTGTTCTTTGCTATGAAGTTCCACCAGGAATGAGTTTTCATGCAAAAACTGTCTATTTTAACTAAATTGATCCATCCAAAACGAACTTTGTACTTTGCTATGAAGTTCCACCAGGAATGAGTTTTCATGCAAGAACTGTCTATTTCAACTAAATTGGTGCATCCGATACGAACTTTGTACTTTGCTATGAAGTTCCACCAGGAATGAGTTTTCATGCAAAAACTGTCTATTTCAACTAACTTTGTCCATCCAAAACGAACTTTGTACTTTGCTATGAAGTTCCACCAGGAATGAGTTTTCATGCAAAAACTGTCTATTTCAACTAACTTTGTCCATCCAAAACGAACTTTGTACTTTGCTATGAAGTTCCACCAGGAATGAGTTTTCATGCAAAAACTGTCTATTTCAACTAACTTTGTCCATCCAAAACGAACTTTGTACTTTGCTATGAAGTTCCACCAGGAATGAGTTTTCATGCAAGAACTGTCTATTTCAACTAAATTGGTGCATCCGATACGAACTTTGTACTTTGCTATAAAGTTCCACCAGGAATGAGTTTTCATGCAAAAACTGTCTATTTCAACTAACTTTGTCCATCCAAAACGAACTTTGTACTTTGCTATGAAGTTCCACCAGGAATGAGTTTTCATGCAAAAACTGTCTATTTCAACTTAATTCGTCCATCTGATTCGAACTTTGTACTTTGCTATGAAGTTCCACCAGGAATGAGTTTTCATACAAAAACTGTCTATTTCAACTTAATTGATCCATCCAAAACGAACTTTGTACTTTGCTATGAAGTTCCACCAGGAATGAGTTTTCATGCAAGAACTGTCTATTTCAACTAAATTGGTGCATCCGATACGAACTTTGTTCTTTGCTATGAAGTTCCACCAGGAATGAGTTTTCATGCAAGAACTGTCTATTTCAACTAAATTGGTGCATCCGATACGAACTTTGTTCTTTGCTATGAAGTTCCACCAGGAATGAGTTTACATGCAAAAACTGTCTATTTCAACTAAATTGATCCATCCAAAACGAACTTTGTTCTTTGCTATGAAGTTCCACCAGGAATGAGTTTTCATGCAAAAACTGTCTATTTTAACTAAATTGATCCATCCAAAACGAACTTTGTACTTTGCTATGAAGTTCCACCAGGAATGAGTTTTCATGCAAGAACTGTCTATTTCAACTAAATTGGTGCATCCGATACGAACTTTGTACTTTGCTATGAAGTTCCACCAGGAATGAGTTTTCATGCAAAAACTGTCTATTTCAACTTAATTCGTCCATCCGATACGAACTTTGTACTTTGCTATGAAGTTCTACCAGGAATGAGTTTTCATGCAAAAACTGTCTATTTCAACTAACTTTGTCCATCCAAAACGAACTTTGTACTTTGCTATGAAGTTCCACCAGGAATGAGTTTTCATGCAAAAACTGTCTATTTCAACTAACTTTGTCCATCCAAAACGAACTTTGTACTTTGCTATGAAGTTCCACCAGGAATGAGTTTTTATGCAAGAACTGTCTATTTCAACTAACTTTGTCCATCCAAAACGAACTTTGTACTTTGCTATGAAGTTCCACCAGGAATGAGTTTTTATGCAAAAACTGTCTATTTCAACTAACTTTGTCCATCCAAAACGAACTTTGTACTTTGCTATGAAGTTCTACCAGGAATGAGTTTTCATGCAAAAACTGTCTATTTCAACTAACTTTGTCCATCCAAAACGAACTTTGTACTTTGCTATGAAGTTCCACCAGGAATGAGTTTTCATGCAAAAACTGTCTATTTTAACTAAATTGATCCATCCAAAACGAACTTTGTACTTTGCTATGAAGTTCCACCAGGAATGAGTTTTCATGCAAAAACTGTCTATTTTAACTAAATTGATCCATCCAAAACGAACTTTGTACTTTGCTATGGAGTTCCACCAGGAATGAGTTTTCATGCAAAAACTGTCTATTTCAACTAAATTGATCCATCCAAAACGAACTTTGTACTTTGCTATGAAGTTCCACCAGGAATGAGTTTTCATGCAAAAACTGTCTATTTCAACTAACTTTGTCCATCCAAAACGAACTTTGTACTTTGCTATGAAGTTCCACCAGGAATGAGTTTTCATACAAAAACTGTCTATTTCAACTTAATTCGTCCATCCAAAACGAACTTTGTACTTTGCTATGAAGTTCCACCAGGAATGAGTTTTTATGCAAAAACTGTCTATTTCAACTAACTTTGTCCATCTGATTCGAACTTTGTACTTTGCTA
The DNA here is from genome assembly GCF_943734755.1 of Anopheles moucheti. Taxonomy (NCBI): domain Eukaryota; kingdom Metazoa; phylum Arthropoda; class Insecta; order Diptera; family Culicidae; genus Anopheles; species Anopheles moucheti. The sequence continues at coordinate 101,100 of NW_026453688.1, forward strand.
TGAAGTTCCACCAGGAATGAGTTTTCATACAAAAACTGTCTATTTCAACTTAATTCGTCCATCCAAAACGAACTTTGTACTTTGCTATGAAGTTCCACCAGGAATGAGTTTTCATGCAAAAACTGTCTATTTCAACTAAATTGATCCATCCAAAACGAACTTTGTACTTTGCTATGAAGTTCCACCAGGAATGAGTTTTTATGCAAAAACTGTCTATTTCAACTAACTTTGTCCATCCAAAACGAACTTTGTACTTTGCTATGAAGTTCCACCAGGAATGAGTTTTTATGCAAAAACTGTCTATTTCAACTAACTTTGTCCATCCAAAACGAACTTTGTACTTTGCTATGAAGTTCCACCAGGAATGAGTTTTCATGCAAAAACTGTCTATTTCAACTAAATTGGTGCATCCGATACGAACTTTGTTCTTTGCTATGAAGTTCCACCAGGAATGAGTTTACATGCAAAAACTGTCTATTTCAACTAAATTGGTGCATCCGATACGAACTTTGTACTTTGCTATGAAGTTCCACCAGGAATGAGTTTTCATGCAAAAACTGTCTATTTCAACTAACTTTGTCCATCCAAAACGAACTTTGTACTTTGCTATGAAGTTCCACCAGGAATGAGTTTTTATGCAAGAACTGTCTATTTCAACTAACTTTGTCCATCCAAAACGAACTTTGTTCTTTGCTATGAAGTTCCACCAGGAATGAGTTTTCATGCAAAAACTGTCTATTTCAACTAAATTGATCCATCCAAAACGAACTTTGTACTTTGCTATGAAGTTCCACCAGGAATGAGTTTTCATGCAAAAACTGTCTATTTCAACTAAATTCGTCCATCCGATACGAACTTTGTACTTTGCTATGAAGTTCCACCAGGAATGAGTTTTTATGCAAAAACTGTCTATTTCAACTAACTTTGTCCATCCAAAACGAACTTTGTACTTTGCTATGAAGTTCTACCAGGAATGAGTTTTCATGCAAAAACTGTCTATTTCAACTAACTTTGTCCATCCAAAACGAACTTTGTACTTTGCTATGAAGTTCCACCAGGAATGAGTTTTCATGCAAAAACTGTCTATTTTAACTAAATTGATCCATCCAAAACGAACTTTGTACTTTGCTATGAAGTTCCACCAGGAATGAGTTTTTATGCAAAAACTGTCTATTTCAACTTAATTCGTCCATCCGATACGAACTTTGTACTTTGCTATGAAGTTCCACCAGGAATGAGTTTTCATGCAAAAACTGTCTATTTTAACTAAATTGATCCATCCAAAACGAACTTTGTTCTTTGCTATCAAGTTCCATAAGGAATGAGTTTTCATGCAAAAACTGTCTATTTCAACTAAATTGGTGCATCCGATACGAACTTTGTTCTTTGCTATGAAGTTCCACCAGGAATGAGTTTACATGCAAAAACTGTCTATTTCAACTAAATTGGTGCATCCGATACGAACTTTGTTCTTTGCTATGAAGTTCCACCAGGAATGAGTTTTCATGCAAAAACTGTCTATTTCAACTAACTTTGTCCATCCAAAACGAACTTTGTACTTTGCTATGAAGTTCCACCAGGAATGAGTTTTCATGCAAAAACTGTCTATTTCAACTAACTTTGTCCATCCAAAACGAACTTTGTACTTTGCTATGAAGTTCCACCAGGAATGAGTTGTCATGCAAAAACTGTCTATTTCAACTATCTTTGTCCATCCAAAACGAACTTTGTACTTTGCTATGAAGTTCCACCAGGAATGAGTTTTCATGCAAGAACTGTCTATTTCAACTAAATTGGTGCATCCGATACGAACTTTGTACTTTGCTATGAAGTTCCACCAGGAATGAGTTTTCATGCAAAAACTGTCTATTTCAACTAACTTTGTCCATCCAAAACGAACTTTGTTCTTTGCTATGAAGTTCTACCAGGAATGTGTTACCATGCAAAAACTGTCTATTTCAACTTAATTCGTCCATCCGATACGAACTTTGTATTTTGCTATGAAGTTCTACCAGGAATGAGTTTTCATGCAAGAACTGTCTATTTCAACTAAATTGATCCATCCAAAACGAACTTTGTTCTTTGCTATGAAGTTCCACCAGGAATGAGTTTTCATGCAAAAACTGTCTATTTTAACTAAATTGATCCATCCAAAACGAACTTTGTACTTTGCTATGAAGTTCCACCAGGAATGAGTTTTCATGCAAGAACTGTCTATTTCAACTAAATTGGTGCATCCGATACGAACTTTGTTCTTTGCTATGAAGTTCCACCAGGAATGAGTTTTCATGCAAGAACTGTCTATTTCAACTAAATTGGTGCATCCGATACGAACTTTGTTCTTTGCTATGAAGTTCCACCAGGAATGAGTTTACATGCAAAAACTGTCTATTTCAACTAAATTGATCCATCCAAAACGAACTTTGTTCTTTGCTATGAAGTTCCACCAGGAATGAGTTTTCATGCAAAAACTGTCTATTTTAACTAAATTGATCCATCCAAAACGAACTTTGTACTTTGCTATGAAGTTCCACCAGGAATGAGTTTTCATGCAAGAACTGTCTATTTCAACTAAATTGGTGCATCCGATACGAACTTTGTACTTTGCTATGAAGTTCCACCAGGAATGAGTTTTCATGCAAAAACTGTCTATTTCAACTTAATTCGTCCATCCAAAACGAACTTTGTACTTTGCTATGAAGTTCTACCAGGAATGAGTTTTCATGCAAAAACTGTCTATTTCAACTAACTTTGTCCATCCAAAACGAACTTTGTACTTTGCTATGAAGTTCCACCAGGAATGAGTTTTCATGCAAAAACTGTCTATTTCAACTAACTTTGTCCATCCAAAACGAACTTTGTACTTTGCTATGAAGTTCCACCAGGAATGAGTTTTTATGCAAGAACTGTCTATTTCAACTAACTTTGTCCATCCAAAACGAACTTTGTACTTTGCTATGAAGTTCCACCAGGAATGAGTTTTTATGCAAAAACTGTCTATTTCAACTAACTTTGTCCATCCAAAACGAACTTTGTACTTTGCTATGAAGTTCTACCAGGAATGAGTTTTCATGCAAAAACTGTCTATTTCAACTAACTTTGTCCATCCAAAACGAACTTTGTACTTTGCTATGAAGTTCCACCAGGAATGAGTTTTCATGCAAAAACTGTCTATTTTAACTAAATTGATCCATCCAAAACGAACTTTGTACTTTGCTATGAAGTTCCACCAGGAATGAGTTTTCATGCAAAAACTGTCTATTTTAACTAAATTGATCCATCCAAAACGAACTTTGTACTTTGCTATGGAGTTCCACCAGGAATGAGTTTTCATGCAAAAACTGTCTATTTCAACTAAATTGATCCATCCAAAACGAACTTTGTACTTTGCTATGAAGTTCCACCAGGAATGAGTTTTCATGCAAAAACTGTCTATTTCAACTAACTTTGTCCATCCAAAACGAACTTTGTACTTTGCTATGAAGTTCCACCAGGAATGAGTTGTCATGCAAAAACTGTCTATTTCAACTAACTTTGTCCATCCAAAACGAACTTTGTACTTTGCTATGAAGTTCCACCAGGAATGAGTTTTTATGCAAAAACTGTCTATTTCAACTAACTTTGTCCATCTGATTCGAACTTTGTACTTTGCTATGAAGTTCCACCAGGAATGAGTTTTCATACAAAAACTGTCTATTTCAACTTAATTCGTCCATCCAAAACGAACTTTGTACTTTGCTATGAAGTTCCACCAGGAATGAGTTTTCATGCAAAAACTGTCTATTTCAACTAAATTGATCCATCCAAAACGAACTTTGTACTTTGCTATGAAGTTCCACCAGGAATGAGTTTTTATGCAAAAACTGTCTATTTCAACTAACTTTGTCCATCCAAAACGAACTTTGTACTTTGCTATGAAGTTCCACCAGGAATGAGTTTTTATGCAAAAACTGTCTATTTCAACTAAATTGATCCATCCAAAACGAACTTTGTACTTTGCTATGAAGTTCCACCAGGAATGAGTTTTTATGCAAAAACTGTCTATTTCAACTAACTTTGTCCATCCAAAACGAACTTTGTACTTTGCTATGAAGTTCCACCAGGAATGAGTTTTTATGCAAAAACTGTCTATTTCAACTAAATTGATCCATCCAAAACGAACTTTGTACTTTGCTATGAAGTTCCACCAGGAATGAGTTTTCATGCAAAAACTGTCTATTTCAACTAACTTTGTCCATCTAAAACGAACTTTGTACTTTGCTATGAAGTTCTACCAGGAATGAGTTTTCATGCAAAAACTGTCTATTTCAACTTAATTCGTCCATCTGATTCGAACTTTGTACTTTGCTATGAAGTTCCACCAGGAATGAGTTTTCATGCAAAAACTGTCTATTTCAACTTAATTCGTCCATCAAAAACGAACTTTGTACTTTGCTATGAAGTTCCACCAGGAATGAGTTTTCATACAAAAACTGTCTATTTCAACTTAATTCGTCCATCCAAAACGAACTTTGTACTTTGCTATGAAGTTCCACCAGGAATGAGTTTTCATGCAAAAACTGTCTATTTCAACTAACTTTGTCCATCCAAAACGAACTTTGTACTTTGCTATGAAGTTCCACCAGGAATGAGTTTTCATGCAAAAACTGTCTATTTCAACTAAATTGATCCATCCAAAACGAACTTTTTACTTTGCTATGAAGTTCCACCAGGAATGAGTTTTTATGCAAAAACTGTCTATTTCAACTAACTTTGTCCATCCAAAACGAACTTTGTACTTTGCTATGAAGTTCCACCAGGAATGAGTTTTCATGCAAAAACTGTCTATTTCAACTAACTTTGTCCATCTAAAACGAACTTTGTACTTTGCTATGAAGTTCTACCAGGAATGAGTTTTCATGCAAGAACTGTCTATTTCAACTAAATTGATCCATCCAAAACGAACTTTGTACTTTGCTATGAAGTTCCACCAGGAATGAGTTTTTATGCAAAAACTGTCTATTTCAACTAACTTTGTCCATCCAAAACGAACTTTGTACTTTGCTATGAAGTTCCACCAGGAATGAGTTTTCATGCAAAAACTGTCTATTTCAACTAACTTTGTCCATCCAAAACGAACTTTGTACTTTGCTATGAAGTTCCACCAGGAATGAGTTTTCATGCAAGAACTGTCTATTTCAACTAAATTGGTGCATCCGATACGAACTTTGTACTTTGCTATGAAGTTCCACCAGGAATGAGTTTTCATGCAAAAACTGTCTATTTCAACTAAATTGGTGCATCCGATACGAACTTTGTTCTTTGCTATGAAGTTCCACCAGGAATGAGTTTACATGCAAAAACTGTCTATTTCAACTAAATTGATCCATCCAAAACGAACTTTGTACTTTGCTATGAAGTTCCACCAGGAATGAGTTTTCATGCAAAAACTGTCTATTTCAACTAAATTGATCCATCCAAAACGAACTTTGTACTTTGCTATGAAGTTCTACCAGGAATGAGTTTTCATGCAAGAACTGTCTATTTCAACTAACTTTGTCCATCCAAAACGAACTTTGTACTTTGCTATGAAGTTCCACCAGGAATGAGTTTTCATGCAAAAACTGTCTATTTCAACTAACTTTGTCCATCCAAAACGAACTTTGTACTTTGCTATGAAGTTCCACCAGGAATGAGTTTTCATGCAAAAACTGTCTATTTTAACTAAATTGATCCATCCAAAACGAACTTTGTACTTTGCTATGAAGTTCCACCAGGAATGAGTTTTCATGCAAAAACTGTTTATTTAAACTAAATTGATCCATCCAAAACGAACTTTGTTCTTTGCTATGAAGTTCCACCAGGAATGAGTTTTCATGCAAAAACTGTCTATTTCAACTTAATTCGTTCATCCGATACGAACTTTGTACTTTGCTATGAAGTTCCACCAGGAATGAGTTTTCATGCAAAAACTGTCTATTTCAACTAACTTTGTCCATCCAAAACGAACTTTGTACTTTGCTATGAAGTTCCACCAGGAATGAGTTTTCATGCAAAAACTGTCTATTTCAACTAAATTGATCCATCCAAAACGAACTTTGTACTTTGCTATGAAGTTCCACCAGGAATGAGTTTTTATGCAAAAACTGTCTATTTCAACTAAATTGATCCATCCAAAACGAACTTTGTACTTTGCTATGAAGTTCCACCAGGAATGAGTTTTTATGCAAAAACTGTCTATTTCAACTAAATTGATCCATCCAAACCGAACTTTGTACTTTGCTATGAAGTTCCACCACGAATGAGTTTTCATGCAAAAACTGTCTATTTCAACTAAATTGATCCATCCAAAACGAACTTTGTTCTTTGCTATGAAGTTCCACCAGGAATGAGTTTTCATGCAAAAACTGTCTATTTCAACTAAATTGATCCATCCAAAACGAACTTTGTACTTTGCTATGAAGTTCCACCAGGAATGAGTTTTCATACAAAAACTGTCTATTTCAACTAACTTTGTCCATCCAAAACGAACTTTGTACTTTGCTATGAAGTTCCACCAGGAATGAGTTTTCATGCAAAAACTATCTATTTCAACTTAATTCGTCCATCTGATTCGAACTTTGTACTTTGCTATGAAGTTCCACCAGGAATGAGTTTTCATACAAAAACTGTCTATTTCAACTTAATTCGTCCATCCAAAACGAACTTTGTACTTTGCTATGAAGTTCCACCAGGAATGAGTTTTCATGCAAAAACTGTCTATTTCAACTAAATTGATCCATCCAAAACGAACTTTGTACTTTGCTATGAAGTTCCACCAGGAATGAGTTTTTATGCAAAAACTGTCTATTTCAACTAAATCGATCCATCCAAAACGAACTTTGTACTTTGCTATGAAGTTCCACCAGGAATGAGTTTTCATACAAAAACTGTCTATTTCAACTAACTTTGTCCATCCAAAACGAACTTTGTACTTTGCTATGAAGTTCCACCAGGAATGAGTTTTTATGCAAAAACTGTCTATTTCAACTAACTTTGTCCATCCAAAACGAACTTTGTACTTTGCTATGAAGTTCCACCAGGAATGAGTTTTTATGCAAAAACTGTCTATTTCAACTAAATTGATCCATCCAAAACGAACTTTGTACTTTGCTATGAAGTTCCACCAGGAATGAGTTTTTATGCAAAAACTGTCTATTTCAACTAACTTTGTCCATCCAAAACGAACTTTGTACTTTGCTATGAAGTTCCACCAGGAATGAGTTTTTATGCAAAAACTGTCTATTTCAACTAACTTTGTCCATCCAAAACGAACTTTGTACTTTGCTATGAAGTTCCACCAGGAATGAGTTTTCATGCAAAAACTATCTATTTCAACTTAATTCGTCCATCTGATTCGAACTTTGTACTTTGCTATGAAGTTCCACCAGGAATGAGTTTTCATACAAAAACTGTCTATTTCAACTTAATTCGTCCATCCAAAACGAACTTTGTACTTTGCTATGAAGTTCCACCAGGAATGAGTTTTTATGCAAAAACTGTCTATTTCAACTAACTTTGTCCATCCAAAACGAACTTTGTACTTTGCTATGAAGTTCCACCAGGAATGAGTTTTCATGCAAAAACTATCTATTTCAACTTAATTCGTCCATCTGATTCGAACTTTGTACTTTGCTATGAAGTTCCACCAGGAATGAGTTTTCATACAAAAACTGTCTATTTCAACTTAATTCGTCCATCCAAAACGAACTTTGTACTTTGCTATGAAGTTCCACCAGGAATGAGTTTTCATGCAAAAACTGTCTATTTCAACTAAATTGATCCATCCAAAACGAACTTTGTACTTTGCTATGAAGTTCCACCAGGAATGAGTTTTTATGCAAAAACTGTCTATTTCAACTTAATTCGTCCATCCAAAACGAACTTTGTACTTTGCTATGAAGTTCCACCAGGAATAAGTTTTCATGCAAAAACTGTCTATCTCAACTAAATTGATCCATCCAAAACGAACTTTGTACTTTGCTATGAAGTTCCACCAGGAATGAGTTTTCATGCAAAAACTGTCTATTTCAACTAACTTTGTCCATCCAAAACGAACTTTGTACTTTGCTATGAAGTTCCACCAGGAATGAGTTTTTATGCAAAAACTGTCTATTTCAACTAACTTTGTCCATCCAAAACGAACTTTGTACTTTGCTATGAAGTTCCACCAGGAATGAGTTTTTATGCAAAAACTGTCTATTTCAACTAACTTTGTCCATCCAAAACGAACTTTGTACTTTGCTATGAAGTTCCACCAGGAATGAGTTTTTATGCAAAAACTGTCTATTTCAACTAAATTGATCCATCCAAAACGAACTTTGTACTTTGCTATGAAGTTCCACCAGGAATGAGTTTTCATACAAAAACTGTCTATTTCAACTTAATTCGTCCATCCAAAACGAACTTTGTACTTTGCTATGAAGTTCCACCAGGAATGAGTTTTCATGCAAAAACTGTCTATTTCAACTAACTTTGGCCATCCAAAACGAACTTTGTACTTTGCTATGAAGTTCCACCAGGAATGAGTTTTCATGCAAAAACTGTCTATTTCAACTAACTTTGTCCATCCAAAACGAACTTTGTACTTTGCTATGAAGTTCCACCAGGAATGAGTTTTCATGCAAAAACTGTCTATTTTAACTAAATTGATCCATCCAAAACGAACTTTTTACTTTGCTATGAAGTTCCACCAGGAATGAGTTTTTATGCAAAAACTGTCTATTTCAACTAACTTTGTCCATCCAAAACGAACTTTGTACTTTGCTATGAAGTTCCACCAGGAATGAGTTTTCATGCAAAAACTGTCTATTTTAACTAAATTGATCCATCCAAAACGAACTTTGTACTTTGCTATGAAGTTCCACCAGGAATGAGTTTTCATGCAAAAACTGTCTATTTCAACTAAATTGGTGCATCCGATACGAACTTTGTTCTTTGCTATGAAGTTCCACCAGGAATGAGTTTACATGCAAAAACTGTCTATTTCAACTAAATTGATCCATCCAAAACGAACTTTGTACTTTGCTATGAAGTTCCACCAGGAATGAGTTTTCATGCAAAAACTGTCTATTTCAACTAACTTTGTCCATCCAAAACGAACTTTGTACTTTGCTATGAAGTTCCACCAGGAATGAGTTTTCATGCAAAAACTGTCTATTTCAACTAAATTGATCCATCCAAAACGAACTTTTTACTTTGCTATGAAGTTCCACCAGGAATGAGTTTTTATGCAAAAACTGTCTATTTCAACTAACTTTGTCCATCCAAAACGAACTTTGTACTTTGCTATGAAGTTCCACCAGGAATGAGTTTTCATGCAAAAACTGTCTATTTCAACTAACTTTGTCCATCCAAAACGAACTTTGTACTTTGCTATGAAGTTCCACCAGGAATGAGTTTTCATGCAAAAACTGTCTATTTCAACTAAATTGGTGCATCCGATACGAACTTTGTACTTTGCTATGAAGTTCCACCAGGAATGAGTTTTCATGCAAAAACTGTCTATTTCAACTAAATTGGTGCATCCGATACGAACTTTGTTCTTTGCTATGAAGTTCCACCAGGAATGAGTTTACATGCAAAAACTGTCTATTTCAACTAAATTGATCCATCCAAAACGAACTTTGTACTTTGCTATGAAGTTCCACCAGGAATGAGTTTTCATGCAAAAACTGTCTATTTCAACTAACTTTGTCCATCCAAAACGAACTTTGTACTTTGCTATGAAGTTCCACCAGGAATGAGTTTTCATGCAAAAACTGTCTATTTTAACTAAATTGATCCATCCAAAACGAACTTTGTACTTTGCTATGAAGTTCCACCAGGAATGAGTTTTCATGCAAAAACTGTCTATTTCAACTAACTTTGTCCATCCAAAACGAACTTTGTACTTTGCTATGAAGTTCCACCAGGAATGAGTTTTCATGCAAAAACTGTCTATTTTAACTAAATTGATCCATCCAAAACGAACTTTGTACTTTGCTATGAAGTTCCACCAGGAATGAGTTTTCATGCAAAAACTGTTTATTTAAACTAAATTGATCCATCCAAAACGAACTTTGTTCTTTGCTATGAAGTTCCACCAGGAATGAGTTTTCATGCAAAAACTGTCTATTTCAACTTAATTCGTCCATCCGATACGAACTTTGTACTTTGCTATGAAGTTCCACCAGGAATGAGTTTTCATGCAAAAACTGTCTATTTCAACTAACTTTGTCCATCCAAAACGAACTTTGTACTTTGCTATGAAGTTCCACCAGGAATGAGTTTTCATGCAAAAACTGTCTATTTCAACTAAATTGATCCATCCAAAACGAACTTTGTACTTTGCTATGAAGTTCCACCAGGAATGAGTTTTCATGCAAAAACTGTCTATTTCAACTAACTTTGTCCATCCAAAACGAACTTTGTACTTTGCTATGAAGTTCCACCAGGAATGAGTTTTTATGCAAAAACTGTCTATTTCAAATAAATTGATCCATCCAAAACGAACTTTGTACTTTGCTATGAAGTTCCACCAGGAATGAGTTTTCATGCAAAAACTGTCTATTTCAACTAAATTGATCCATCCAAAACGAACTTTGTTCTTTGCTATGAAGTTCCACCAGGAATGAGTTTTCATGCAAAAACTGTCTATTTCAACTAAATTGATCCATCCGATATGAACTTTGTACTTTGCTATGAAGTTCCACCAGGAATGAGTTTTCATGCAAAAACTGTCTATTTCAACTAAATTGATCCATCCAAAACGAACTTTGTACTTTGCTATGAAGTTCCACCAGGAATGAGTTTTCATGCAAAAACTGTCTATTTCAACTAACTTTGTCCATCCAAAACGAACTTTGTACTTTGCTATGAAGTTCCACCAGGAATGAGTTTTCATGCAAAAACTGTCTATTTCAACTAAATTGATCCATCCGATACGAACTTTGTACTTTGCTATGAAGTTCCACCAGGAATGAGTTTTCATGCAAAAACTGTCTATTTCAACTAACTTTGTCCATCCAAAACGAACTTTGTACTTTGCTATGAAGTTCCACCAGGAATGAGTTTTCATGCAAAAACTGTCTATTTCAACTAAATTGATCCATCCAAAACGAACTTTGTACTTTGCTATGAAGTTCCACCAGGAATGAGTTTTCATGCAAAAACTGTCTATTTCAACTAAATTGATCCATCCAAAACGAACTTTGTACTTTGCTATGAAGTTCTACCAGGAATGAGTTTTCATGCAAGAACTGTCTATTTCAACTAACTTTGTCCATCCAAAACGAACTTTGTACTTTGCTATGAAGTTCCACCAGGAATGAGTTTTCATGCAAAAACTGTCTATTTCAACTAACTTTGTCCATCCAAAACGAACTTTGTACTTTGCTATGAAGTTCCACCATGAATGAGTTTTCATGCAAAAACTGTCTATTTCAACTAAATTGATCCATCCAAAACGAACTTTGTACTTTGCTATGAAGTTCCACCACGAATGAGTTTTCATGCAAAAACTGTCTATTTCAACTAAATTGATCCATCCAAAACGAACTTTGTTCTTTGCTATGAAGTTCCACCAGGAATGAGTTTTCATGCAAAAACTGTCTATTTCAACTAAATTGATCCATCCGATACGAACTTTGTACTTTGCTATGAAGTTCCACCAGGAATGAGTTTTCATGCAAAAACTGTCTATTTCAACTAAATTGATCCATCCAAAACGAACTTTGTACTTTGCTATGAAGTTCCACCAGGAATGAGTTTTCATGCAAAAACTGTCTATTTCAACTAACTTTGTCCATCCAAAACGAACTTTGTACTTTGCTATGAAGTTCCACCAGGAATGAGTTTTCATGCAAAAACTGTCTATTTCAACTAAATTGATCCATCCGATACGAACTTTGTACTTTGCTATGAAGTTCCACCAGGAATGAGTTTTCATGCAAAAACTGTCTATTTCAACTAATTTTGTCCATCCAAAACGAACTTTGTACTTTGCTATGAAGTTCCACCAGGAATGAGTTTTCATGCAAAAACTGTCTATTTCAACTAAATTGATCCATCCAAAACGAACTTTGTACTTTGCTATGAAGTTCCACCAGGAATGAGTTTTCATGCAAAAACTGTCTATTTCAACTAAATTGATCCATCCAAAACGAACTTTGTACTTTGCTATGAAGTTCCACCAGGAATGAGTTTTCATGCAAAAACTGTCTATTTCAACTAAATTGATCCATCCGATACGAACTTTGTACTTTGCTATGAAGTTCCACCAGGAATGAGTTTTCATGCAAAAACTGTCTATTTCAACTAACTTTGTCCATCCAAAACGAACTTTGTACTTTGCTATGAAGTTCCACCAGGAATGAGTTTTCATGCAAAAACTGTCTATTTCAACTAACTTTGTCCATCCAAAACGAACTTTGTACTTTGCTATGAAGTTCCACCAGGAATGAGTTTTCATGCAAAAACTGTCTATTTCAACTAATTTTGTCCATCCAAAACGAACTTTGTACTTTGCTATGAAGTTCCACCAGGAATGAGTTTTCATGCAAAAACTGTCTATTTCAACTAATTTTGTCCATCCAAAACGAACTTTGTACTTTGCTATGAAGTTCCACCAGGAATGAGTTTTCATGCAAAAACTGTCTATTTCAACTAACTTTGTCCATCCAAAACGAACTTTGTACTTTGCTATGAAGTTCCACCAGGAATGAGTTTTCATGCAAAAACTGTCTATTTCAACTAAATTGATCCATCCAAAACGAACTTTGTTCTTTGCTATGAAGTTCCACCAGAAATGAGTTTTCATGCAAAAACTGTCTATTTCAACTAATTTTGTCCATCCAAAACGAACTTTGTACTTTGCTATGAAGTTCCACCAGGAATGAGTTTTCATGCAAAAACTGTCTATTTCAACTAACTTTGTCCATCCAAAACGAACTTTGTACTTTGCTATGAAGTTCCACCAGGAATGAGTTTTCATGCAAAAACTGTCTATTTCAACTAAATTGATCCATCCAAAACGAACTTTGTACTTTGCTATGAAGTTCCACCAGGAATGAGTTTTCATGCAAAAACTGTCTATTTCAACTAACTTTGTCCATCCAAAACGAACTTTGTACTTTGCTATGAAGTTCCACCAGGAATGAGTTTTCATGCAAAAACTGTCTATTTCAACTAAATTGATCCATCCAAAACGAACTTTGTTCTTTGCTATGAAGTTCCACCAGGAATGAGTTTTCATGCAAAAACTGTCTATTTCAACTAACTTTGTCCATCCAAAACGAACTTTGTACTTTGCTATGAAGTTCCACCAGGAATGAGTTTTCATGCAAAAACTGTCTATTTCAACTAACTTTGTCCATCCAAAACGAACTTTGTACTTTGCTATGAAGTTCCACCAGGAATGAGTTTTCATGCAAAAACTGTCTATTTCAACTAAATTGATCCATCCAAAACGAACTTTGTACTTTGCTATGAAGTTCCACCAGGAATGAGTTTTCATGCAAAAACTGTCTATTTCAACTAACTTTGTCCATCCAAAACGAACTTTGTACTTTGCTATGAAGTTCCACCAGGAATGAGTTTTCATGCAAAAACTGTCTATTTCAACTAAATTGATCCATCCAAAACGAACTTTGTACTTTGCTATGAAGTTCCACCAGGAATGAGTTTTCATGCAAAAACTGTCTATTTCAACTAAATTGATCCATCCGATACGAACTTTGTACTTTGCTATGAAGTTCCACCAGGAATGAGTTTTCATGCAAAAACTGTCTATTTCAACTAACTTTGTCCATCCAAAACGAACTTTGTACTTTGCTATGAAGTTCCACCAGGAATGAGTTTTCATGCAAAAACTGTCTATTTCAACTAACTTTGTCCATCCAAAACGAACTTTGTACTTTGCTATGAAGTTCCACCAGGAATGAGTTTTCATGCAAAAACTGTCTATTTCAACTAAATTGATCCATCCAAAACGAACTTTGTACTTTGCTATGAAGTTCCACCAGGAATGAGTTTTCATGCAAAAACTGTCTATTTCAACTAACTTTGTCCATCCAAAACGAACTTTGTACTTTGCTATGAAGTTCCACCAGGAATGAGTTTTCATGCAAAAACTGTCTATTTCAACTAAATTGATCCATCCAAAACGAACTTTGTTCTTTGCTATGAAGTTCCACCAGAAATGAGTTTTCATGCAAAAACTGTCTATTTCAACTAATTTTGTCCATCCAAAACGAACTTTGTACTTTGCTATGAAGTTCCACCAGGAATGAGTTTTCATGCAAAAACTGTCTATTTCAACTAAATTGATCCATCCAAAACGAACTTTGTACTTTGCTATGAAGTTCCACCAGGAATGAGTTTTCATGCAAAAACTGTCTATTTCAACTAACTTTGTCCATCCAAAACGAACTTTGTACTTTGCTATGAAGTTCCACCAGGAATGAGTTTTCATGCAAAAACTGTCTATTTCAACTAACTTTGTCCATCCAAAACGAACTTTGTACTTTGCTATGAAGTTCCACCAGGAATGAGTTTTCATGCAAAAACTGTCTATTTCAACTAAATTGATCCATCCAAAACGAACTTTGTACTTTGCTATGAAGTTCCACCAGGAATGAGTTTTCATGCAAAAACTGTCTATTTCAACTAACTTTGTCCATCCAAAACGAACTTTGTACTTTGCTATGAAGTTCCACCAGGAATGAGTTTTCATGCAAAAACTGTCTATTTCAACTAACTTTGTCCATCCAAAACGAACTTTGTACTTTGCTATGAAGTTCCACCAGGAATGAGTTTTCATGCAAAAACTGTCTATTTCAACTAAATTGATCCATCCAAAACGAACTTTGTACTTTGCTATGAAGTTCCACCAGGAATGAGTTTTCATGCAAAAACTGTCTATTTCAACTAACTTTGTCCATCCAAAACGAACTTTGTACTTTGCTATGAAGTTCCACCAGGAATGAGTTTTCATGCAAAAACTGTCTATTTCAACTAAATTGATCCATCCAAAACGAACTTTGTACTTTGCTATGAAGTTCCACCAGGAATGAGTTTTCATGCAAAAACTGTCTATTTCAACTAAATTGATCCATCCAAAACGAACTTTGTACTTTGCTATGAAGTTCCACCAGGAATGAGTTTTCATGCAAAAACTGTCTATTTCAACTAAATTGATCCATCAGATACGAACTTTGTACTTTGCTATGAAGTTCCACCAGGAATGAGTTTTCATGCAAAAACTGTCTATTTCAACTAAATTGATCCATCCAAAACGAACTTTGTTCTTTGCTATGAAGTTCCACCAGAAATGAGTTTTCATGCAAAAACTGTCTATTTCAACTAATTTTGTCCATCCAAAACGAACTTTGTACTTTGCTATGAAGTTCCACCAGGAATGAGTTTTCATGCAAAAACTGTCTATTTCAACTAAATTGATCCATCCAAAACGAACTTTGTACTTTGCTATGAAGTTCCACCAGGAATGAGTTTTCATGCAAAAACTGTCTATTTCAACTAAATTGATCCATCCAAAACGAACTTTGTACTTTGCTATGAAGTTCCACCAGGAATGAGTTTTCATGCAAAAACTGTCTATTTCAACTAACTTTGTCCATCCAAAACGAACTTTGTACTTTGCTATGAAGTTCCACCAGGAATGAGTTTTCATGCAAAAACTGTCTATTTCAACTAAATTGATCCATCCAAAACGAACTTTGTACTTTGCTATGAAGTTCCACCAGGAATGAGTTTTCATGCAAAAACTGTCTATTTCAACTAACTTTGTCCATCCAAAACGAACTTTGTACTTTGCTATGAAGTTCCACCAGGAATGAGTTTTCATGCAAAAACTGTCTATTTCAACTAAATTGATCCATCCGATACGAACTTTGTACTTTGCTATGAAGTTCCACCAGGAATGAGTTTTCATGCAAAAACTGTCTATTTCAACTAAATTGATCCATCCAAAACGAACTTTGTACTTTGCTATGAAGTTCCACCAGGAATGAGTTTTCATGCAAAAACTGTCTATTTCAACTAACTTTGTCCATCCAAAACGAACTTTGTACTTTGCTATGAAGTTCCACCAGGAATGAGTTTTCATGCAAAAACTGTCTATTTCAACTAAATTGATCCATCCGATACGAACTTTGTACTTTGCTATGAAGTTCCACCAGGAATGAGTTTTCATGCAAAAACTGTCTATTTCAACTAACTTTGTCCATCCAAAACGAACTTTGTACTTTGCTATGAAGTTCCACAAGGAATGAGTTTTCATGCAAAAACTGTCTATTTCAACTAAATTGATCCATCCAAAACGAACTTTGTACTTTGCTATGAAGTTCCACCAGGAATGAGTTTTCATGCAAAAACTGTCTATTTCAACTAAATTGATCCATCCAAAACGAACTTTGTTCTTTGCTATGAAGTTCCACCAGAAATGAGTTTTCATGCAAAAACTGTCTATTTAAACTAATTTTGTCCATCCAAAACGAACTTTGTACTTTGCTATGAAGTTCCACCAGGAATGAGTTTTCATGCAAAAACTGTCTATTTCAACTAAATTGATCCATCCAAAACGAACTTTGTACTTTGCTATGAAGTTCCACCAGGAATGAGTTTTCATGCAAAAACTGTCTATTTCAACTAACTTTGTCCATCCAAAACGAACTTTGTACTTTGCTATGAAGTTCCACCAGGAATGAGTTTTCATGCAAAAACTGTCTATTTCAACTAAATTGATCCGTCCGATACGAACTTTGTACTTTGCTATGAAGTTCCACCAGGAATGAGTTTTCATGCAAAAACTGTCTATTTCAACTAAATTGATCCATCCAAAACGAACTTTGTACTTTGCTATGAAGTTCCACCAGGAATGAGTTTTCATGCAAAAACTGTCTATTTCAACTAACTTTGTCCATCCAAAACGAACTTTGTACTTTGCTATGAAGTTCCACCAGGAATGAGTTTTCATGCAAAAACTGTCTATTTCAACTAAATTGATCCATCCAAAACGAACTTTGTACTTTGCTATGAAGTTCCACCAGGAATTAGTTTTCATGCAAAAACTGTCTATTTCAACTAACTTTGTCCATCCAAAACGAACTTTGTACTTTGCTATGAAGTTCCACCAGGAATGAGTTTTCATGCAAAAACTGTCTATTTCAACTAAATTGATCCATCCGATACGAACTTTGTACTTTGCTATGAAGTTCCACCAGGAATGAGTTTTCATGCAAAAACTGTCTATTTCAACTAATTTTGTCCATCCAAAACGAACTTTGTACTTTGCTATGAAGTTCCACCAGGAATGAGTTTTCATGCAAAAACTGTCTATTTCAACTAAATTGATCCATCCAAAACGAACTTTGTACTTTGCTATGAAGTTCCACCAGGAATGAGTTTTCATGCAAAAACTGTCTATTTCAACTTAATTCGTCCATCCAAAACGAACTTTGTACTTTGCTATGAAGTTCCACCAGGAATGAGTTTTCATGCAAAAACTGTCTATTTCAACTAATTTTGTCCATCCAAAACGAACTTTGTACTTTGCTATGAAGTTCCACCAGGAATGAGTTTTCATGCAAAAACTGTCTATTTCAACTAACTTTGTCCATCCGATACGAACTTTGTACTTTGCTATGAAGTTCTACCAGGAATGAGTTTTCATGCAAGAACTGTCTATTTCAACTAACTTTGTCCATCCAAAACGAACTTTGTACTTTGCTATGAAGTTCCACCAGGAATGAGTTTTCATGCAAAAACTGTCTATTTCAACTTAATTCGTCCATCCGATACGAACTTTGTACTTTGCTATGAAGTTCTACCAGGAATGAGTTTTCATGCAAGAACTGTCTATTTCAACTAACTTTGTCCATCCAAAACGAACTTTGTACTTTGCTATGAAGTTCCACCAGGAATGAGTTTTTATGCAAAAACTGTCTATTTCAACTAACTTTGTCCATCCGATTCGAACTTTGTACTTTGATATGAAGTTCCACCAGGAATGAGTTTTCATGCAAAAACTGTCTATTTCAACTAACTTTGTCCATCCAAAACGAACTTTGTACTTTGCTATGAAGTTCCACCAGGAATGAGTTTACATGCAAAAACTGTCTATTTCAACTAAATTGATCCATCCAAAACGAACTTTGTACTTTGCTATGAAGTTCCACCAGGAATGAGTTTTCATGCAAAAACTGTCTATTTCAATTTGATTCGTCCATCCGATACGAACTTTGTACTTTGCTATGAAGTTCTACCAGGAATGAGTTTTCATGCAAGAACTGTCTATTTCAACTAAATTGATCCATCCAAAACGAACTTTGTACTTTGCTATGAAGTTCCACCAGAAATGAGTTTTCATGCAAAAACTGTCTATTTCAACTTAATTGGTCCATCTGATTCGAACTTTGTACTTTGCTATGAAGTTCCACCAGGAATGAGTTTACATGCAAAAACTGTCTATTTCAACTAAATTGATCCATCCAAAACGAACTTTGTACTTTGCTATGAAGTTCCACCAGGAATGAGTTTTCATGCAAAAACTGTCTATTTCAACTTAATTCGTCCATCCGATACGAACTTTGTACTTTGCTATGAAGTTCTACCAGGAATGAGTTTTCATGCAAGAACTGTCTATTTCAACTAAATTGATCCATCCGATACGAACTTTGTACTTTGCTATGAAGTTCCACCAGGAATGAGTTTTCATGCAAAAACTGTCTATTTCAACTAAATTGATCCATCCAAAACGAACTTTGTACTTTGCTATGAAGTTCCACCAGGAATGAGTTTTCATGCAAAAACTGTCTATTTAAACTAATTTTGTCCATCCAAAACGAACTTTGTACTTTGCTATGAAGTTCTACCAGGAATGAGTTTTCATGCAAGAACTGTCTATTTCAACTAAATTGATCCATCCGATACGAACTTTGTACTTTGCTATGAAGTTCCACCAGGAATGAGTTTTCATGCAAAAACTGTCTATTTCAACTTAATTCGTCCATCCAAAACGAACTTTGTACTTTGCTATGAAGTTCCACCAGGAATGAGTTTTTATGCAAAAACTGTCTATTCCAACTAACTTTGTCCATCCAAAACGAACTTTGTACTTTGCTATGAAGTTCCACCAGGAATGAGTTTTCATACAAAAACTGTCTATTTCAACTAACTTTGTCTATCCAAAACGAACTTTGTACTTTGCTATGAAGTTCCACCAGGAATGAGTTTTCATGCAAAAACTGTCTATTTCAACTTAATTCGTCCATCCAAAACGAACTTTGTACTTTGCTATGAAGTTCCACCAGGAATGAGTTTTTATGCAAAAACTGTCTATTTCAACTAACTTTGTCCATCCAAAACGAACTTTGTACTTTGCTATGAAGTTCCACCAGGAATGAGTTTTCATGCAAAAACTGTCTATTTCAACTAGATTGATCCATCCAAAACGAACTTTGTACTTTGCTATGAAGTTCCACCAGGAATGAGTTTTCATACAAAAACTGTCTATTTCAACTTAATTCGTCCATCCAAAACGAACTTTGTACTTTGCTATGAAGTTCCACCAGGAATGAGTTTTTATGCAAAAACTGTCTATTTCAACTAACTTTGTCCATCCAAAACGAACTTTGTACTTTGCTATGAAGTTCCACCAGGAATGAGTTTTCATACAAAAACTGTCTATTTCAACTAAATTGATCCATCCAAAACGAACTTTGTACTTTGCTATGAAGTTCCACCAGGAATGAGTTTTTATGCAAAAACTGTCTATTTCAACTAACTTTGTCCATCCAAAACGAACTTTGTACTTTGCTATGAAGTTCCACCAGGAATGAGTTTTCATGCAAAAACTGTCTATTTCAACTAACTTTGTCCATCCAAAACGAACTTTGTACTTTGCTATGAAGTTCCACCAGGAATGAGTTTTCATACAAAAACTGTCTATTTCAACTTAATTCGTCCATCCAAAACGAACTTTGTACTTTGCTATGAAGTTCCACCAGGAATGAGTTTTTATGCAAAAACTGTCTATTTCAACTAACTTTGTCCATCCAAAACGAACTTTGTACTTTGCTATGAAGTTCCACCAGGAATGAGTTTTCATGCAAAAACTGTCTATTTCAACTAACTTTGTCCATCCAAAACGAACTTTGTACTTTGCTATGAAGTTCCACCAGGAATGAGTTTTCATGCAAAAACTGTCTATTTCAACTAAATTGATCCATCCAAAACGAACTTTGTACTTTGCTATGAAGTTCCACCAGGAATGAGTTTTCATGCAAAAACTGTCTATTTCAACTAACTTTGTCCATCCAAAACGAACTTTGTACTTTGCTATGAAGTTCCACCAGGAATGAGTTTTCATGCAAAAACTGTCTATTTCAACTAACTTTGTCCATCCCAAACGAACTTTGTTCTTTGCTATGAAGTTCCACCAGGAATGAGTTTTCATGCAAAAACTGTCTATTTCAACTAAATTGATCCATCCAAAACGAACTTTGTACTTTGCTATGAAGTTCCACCAGGAATGAGTTTTTATGCAAAAACTGTCTATTTCAACTAACTTTGTCCATCCAAAACGAACTTTGTACTTTGCTATGAAGTTCCACCAGGAATGAGTTTTCATGCAAAAACTGTCTATTTCAACTAACTTTGTCCATCCAAAACGAACTTTGTACTTTGCTATGAAGTTCCACCAGGAATGAGTTTTCATGCAAAAACTGTCTATTTCAACTAACTTTGTCCATCCAAAACGAACTTTGTACTTTGCTATGAAGTTCCACCAGGAATGAGTTTTCATGCAAAAACTGTCTATTTCAACTAAATTGATCCATCCAAAACGAACTTTGTACTTTGCTATGAAGTTCCACCAGGAATGAGTTTTCATGCAAAAACTGTCTATTTCAACTAGATTGATCCATCCAAAACGAACTTTGTACTTTGCTATGAAGTTCCACCAGGAATGAGTTTTCATACAAAAACTGTCTATTTCAACTTAATTCGTCCATCCAAAACGAACTTTGTACTTTGCTATGAAGTTCCACCAGGAATGAGTTTTTATGCAAAAACTGTCTATTTCAACTAACTTTGTCCATCCAAAACGAACTTTGTACTTTGCTATGAAGTTCCACCAGGAATGAGTTTTCATACAAAAACTGTCTATTTCAACTAAATTGATCCATCCAAAACGAACTTTGTACTTTGCTATGAAGTTCCACCAGGAATGAGTTTTTATGCAAAAACTGTCTATTTCAACTAACTTTGTCCATCCAAAACGAACTTTGTACTTTGCTATGAAGTTCCACCAGGAATGAGTTTTCATGCAAAAACTGTCTATTTCAACTAACTTTGTCCATCCAAAACGAACTTTGTACTTTGCTATGAAGTTCCACCAGGATTGAGTTTTCATACAAAAACTGTCTATTTCAACTTAATTCGTCCATCCAAAACGAACTTTGTACTTTGCTATGAAGTTCCACCAGGAATGAGTTTTTATGCAAAAACTGTCTATTTCAACTAACTTTGTCCATCCAAAACGAACTTTGTACTTTGCTATGAAGTTCCACCAGGAATGAGTTTTCATGCAAAAACTGTCTATTTCAACTAACTTTGTCCATCCAAAACGAACTTTGTACTTTGCTATGAAGTTCCACCAGGAATGAGTTTTCATGCAAAAACTGTCTATTTCAACTAAATTGATCCATCCAAAACGAACTTTGTACTTTGCTATGAAGTTCCACCAGGAATGAGTTTTCATGCAAAAACTGTCTATTTCAACTAACTTTGTCCATCCAAAACGAACTTTGTACTTTGCTATGAAGTTCCACCAGGAATGAGTTTTCATGCAAAAACTGTCTATTTCAACTAACTTTGTCCATCCCAAACGAACTTTGTTCTTTGCTATGAAGTTCCACCAGGAATGAGTTTTCATGCAAAAACTGTCTATTTCAACTAAATTGATCCATCCAAAACGAACTTTGTACTTTGCTATGAAGTTCCACCAGGAATGAGTTTTTATGCAAAAACTGTCTATTTCAACTAACTTTGTCCATCCAAAACGAACTTTGTACTTTGCTATGAAGTTCCACCAGGAATGAGTTTTCATGCAAAAACTGTCTATTTCAACTTAATTCGTCCATCCACAACGAACTTTGTACTTTGCTATGAAGTTCCACCAGGAATGAGTTTTTATGCAAAAACTGTCTATTTCAACTAACTTTGTCCATCCAAAACGAACTTTGTACTTTGCTATGAAGTTCCACCAGGAATGAGTTTTCATGCAAAAACTGTCTATTTCAACTAACTTTGTCCATCTAAAACGAACTTTGTTCTTTGCTATGAAGTTCCACCAGGAATAAGTTTTCATGCAAAAACTGTCTATTTC
This sequence comes from Anopheles moucheti, assembly GCF_943734755.1. NCBI lineage: Eukaryota > Metazoa > Arthropoda > Insecta > Diptera > Culicidae > Anopheles > Anopheles moucheti. Next base: position 123,505 of record NW_026453688.1, read on the forward strand.
AACTAAATTGATCCATCCAAAACGAACTTTGTACTTTGCTATGAAGTTCCACCAGGAATGAGTTTTCATGCAAAAACTGTCTATTTCAACTAACTTTGTCTATCCAAAACGAACTTTGTACTTTGCTATGAAGTTCCACCAGGAATGAGTTTTCATACAAAAACTGTCTATTTCAACTTAATTCGTCCATCCAAAACGAACTTTGTACTTTGCTATGAAGTTCCACCAGGAATGAGTTTTTATGCAAAAACTGTCTATTTCAACTAACTTTGTCCATCTAAAACGAACTTTGTACTTTGCTATGAAGTTCCACCAGGAATGAGTTTTCATGCAAAAACTGTCTATTTCAACTTAATTCGTCCATCTGATTCGAACTTTGTACTTTGCTATGAAGTTCCACCAGGAATGAGTTTTCATACAAAAACTGTCTATTTCAACTTAATTCGTCCATCCAAAACGAACTTTGTTCTTTGCTATGAAGTTCCACCAGGAATGAGTTTTCATGCAAAAACTGTCTATTTCAACTTAATTCGTCCATCTGATTCGAACTTTGTACTTTGCTATGAAGTTCCACCAGGAATGAGTTTTCATGCAAAAACTGTCTATTTCAACTAACTTTGTCCATCCAAAACGAACTTTGTACTTTGCTATGAAGTTCCACCAGGAATGAGTTTTCATGCAAAAACTGTCTATTTCAACTAACTTTGTCCATCCAAAACGAACTTTGTACTTTGCTATGAAGTTCCACCAGGAATGAGTTTTCATGCAAAAACTGTCTATTTCAACTAAATTGATCCATCCAAAACGAACTTTGTACTTTGCTATGAAGTTCCACCAGGAATGAGTTTTCATGCAAAAACTGTCTATTTCAACTTAATTCGTCCATCCAAAACGAACTTTGTTCTTTGCTATGAAGTTCCACCAGGAATGAGTTTTCATGCAAAAACTGTCTATTTCAACTTAATTCGTCCATCTGATTCGAACTTTGTACTTTGCTATGAAGTTCCACCAGGAATGAGTTTTCATACAAAAACTGTCTATTTCAACTTAATTCGTCCATCCAAAACGAACTTTGTTCTTTGCTATGAAGTTCCACCAGGAATGAGTTTTCATGCAAAAACTGTCTATTTCAACTTAATTCGTCCATCTGATTCGAACTTTGTACTTTGCTATGAAGTTCCACCAGGAATGAGTTTTCATACAAAAACTGTCTATTTCAACTAAATTGATCCATCCAAAACGAACTTTGTACTTTGCTATGAAGTTCCACCAGGAATGAGTTTTCATGCAAAAACTGTCTATTTCAACTAACTTTGTCCATCCAAAACGAACTTTGTACTTTGCTATGAAGTTCCACCAGGAATGAGTTTTCATGCAAAAACTGTCTATTTCAACTAAATTGATCCATCCAAAACGAACTTTGTACTTTGCTATGAAGTTCCACCAGGAATGAGTTTTTATGCAAAAACTGTCTATTTCAACTAACTTTGTCCATCCAAAACGAACTTTGTACTTTGCTATGAAGTTCCACCAGGAATGAGTTTTCATGCAAAAACTGTCTATTTCAACTAAATTGATCCATCCAAAACGAACTTTGTACTTTGCTATGAAGTTCCACCAGTAATGAGTTTTCATGCAAAAACTGTCTATTTCAACTTAATTCGTCCATCCAAAACGAACTTTGTACTTTGCTATGAAGTTCCACCAGGAATGAGTTTTCATGCAAAAACTGTCTATTTCAACTTAATTCGTCCATCTGATTCGAACTTTGTACTTTGCTATGAAGTTCCACCAGGAATGAGTTTTCATACAAAAACTGTCTATTTCAACTTAATTCGTCCATCCAAAACGAACTTTGTTCTTTGCTATGAAGTTCCACCAGGAATGAGTTTTCATGCAAAAACTGTCTATTTCAACTTAATTCGTCCATCTGATTCGAAGTTTGTACTTTGCTATGAAGTTCCACCAGGAATGAGTTTTCATACAAAAACTGTCTATTTCAACTAAATTGATCCATCCAAAACGAACTTTGTACTTTGCTATGAAGTTCCACCAGGAATGAGTTTTCATGCAAAAACTGTCTATTTCAACTAACTTTGTCCATCCAAAACGAACTTTGTACTTTGCTATGAAGTTCCACCAGGAATGAGTTTTCATGCAAAAACTGTCTATTTCAACTAAATTGATCCATCCAAAACGAACTTTGTACTTTGCTATGAAGTTCCACCAGTAATGAGTTTTCATGCAAAAACTGTCTATTTCAACTTAATTCGTCCATCCAAAACGAACTTTGTTCTTTGCTATGAAGTTCCACCAGGAATGAGTTTTCATGCAAAAATTATCTATTTCAACTAACTTTGTCCATCCAAAACGAACTTTGTACTTTGCTATGAAGTTCCACCAGGAATGAGTTTTCATGCAAAAACTGTCTATTTCAACTAAATTGATCCATCCAAAACGAACTTTGTACTTTGCTATGAAGTTCCACCTGGAATGAGTTTTCATGCAAAAACTGTCTATTTCAACTAACTTTGTCCATCCAAAACGAACTTTGTACTTTGCTATGAAGTTCCACCAGGAATGAGTTTTCATGCAAAAACTGTCTATTTCAACTAACTTTGTCCATCCAAAACGAACTTTGTACTTTGCTATGAAGTTCCACCAGGAATGAGTTTTCATGCAAAAACTGTCTATTTCAACTAACTTTGTCCATCCAAAACGAACTTTGTACTTTGCTATGAAGTTCCACCAGGAATGAGTTTTTATGCAAAAACTGTCTATTTCAACTTAATTCGTCCATCCAAAACGAACTTTGTACTTTGCTATGAAGTTCCACCAGGAATGAGTTTTCATGCAAAAACTGTCTATTTCAACTAACTTTGTCCATCCAAAACGAACTTTGTACTTTGCTATGAAGTTCCACCAGGAATGAGTTTTCATGCAAAAACTGTCTATTTCAACTAACTTTGTCCATCCAAAACGAACTTTGTACTTTGCTATGAAGTTCCACCAGGAATGAGTTTTCATGCAAAAACTGTCTATTTCAACTTAATTCGTCCATCCAAAACGAACTTTGTACTTTGCTATGAAGTACCACCAGGAATGAGTTTTTATGCAAAAACTGTCTATTTCAACTTAATTCGTCCATCCAAAACGAACTTTGTACTTTGCTATGAAGTTCCACCAGGAATGAGTTTTCATGCAAAAACTGTCTATTTCAACTAAATTGATCCATCCAAAACGAACTTTGTACTTTGCTATGAAGTTCCACCAGGAATGAGTTTTCATGCAAAAACTGTCTATTTCAACTTAATTCGTCCATCCAAAACGAACTTTGTACTTTGCTATGAAGTTCCACCAGGAATGAGTTTTCATGCAAAAACTGTCTATTTCAACTAACTTTGTCCATCCAAAACGAACTTTGTACTTTGCTATGAAGTTCCACCAGGAATGAGTTTTCATGCAAAAACTGTCTATTTCAACTTAATTCGTCCATCCGATTCGAACTTTGTACTTTGCTATGAAGTTCCACCAGGAATGAGTTTTCATGCAAAAACTGGCTATTTCAACTAAATTGATCCATCCAAAACGAACTTTGTACTTTGCTATAAAGTTCCACCAGAAGTGTGTTTTCATACAAAAACTGTTAATTACAACTAAATTGATCCATCCAAAACGAACTTTGTACTTTGCTATGAAGTTCCACCAGGAATGAGTTTTCATGCAAAAACTGTCTATTTCAACTTAATTCGTCCATCCAAAACGAACTTTGTACTTTGCTATGAAGTTCCACCAGGAATGAGTTTTCATGCAAAAACTGTCTATTTCAACTAACTTTGTCCATCCAAAACGAACTTTGTACTTTGCTATGAAGTTCCACCAGGAATGAGTTTTCATGCAAAAACTGTCTATTTCAACTTAATTCGTCCATCCGATTCGAACTTTGTACTTTGCTATGAAGTTCCACCAAGAATGAGTTTTCATGCAAAAACTGGCTATTTCAACTAAATTGATCCATCCAAAACGAACTTTGTACTTTGCTATAAAGTTCCACCAGAAGTGTGTTTTCATACAAAAACTGTTAATTACAACTGAATTGATCCATCCAAAACGAACTTTGTACTTTGCTATGAAGTTCCACCAGGAATGAGTTTTCATGCAAAAACTGTCTATTTCAACTTAATTCGTCCATCCAAAACGAACTTTGTACTTTGCTATGAAGTTCCACCAGGAATGAGTTTTCATGCAAAAACTGTCTATTTCAACTAACTTTGTCCATCCAAAACGAACTTTGTACTTTGCTATGAAGTTCCACCAGGAATGAGTTTTCATGCAAAAACTGTCTATTTCAACTTAATTCGTCCATCCGATTCGAACTTTGTACTTTGCTATGAAGTTCCACCAGGAATGAGTTTTCATGCAAAAACTGGCTATTTCAACTAAATTGATCCATCCAAAACGAACTTTGTACTTTGCTATAAAGTTCCACCAGAAGTGTGTTTTCATACAAAAACTGTTAATTACAACTAAATTGATCCATCCAAAACGAACTTTGTACTTTGCTATGAAGTTCCACCAGGAATGAGTTTTCATGCAAAAACTGTCTATTTCAACTTAATTCGTCCATCCAAAACGAACTTTGTACTTTGCTATGAAGTTCCACCAGGAATGAGTTTTCATGCAAAAACTGTCTATTTCAACTAACTTTGTCCATCCAAAACGAACTTTGTACTTTGCTATGAAGTTCCACCAGGAATGAGTTTTCATGCAAAAACTGTCTATTTCAACTTAATTCGTCCATCCGATTCGAACTTTGTACTTTGCTATGAAGTTCCACCAGGAATGAGTTTTCATGCAAAAACTGGCTATTTCAACTAAATTGATCCATCCAAAACGAACTTTGTACTTTGCTATAAAGTTCCACCAGAAGTGTGTTTTCATACAAAAACTGTTAATTACAACTAAATTGATCCATCCAAAACGAACTTTGTACTTTGCTATGAAGTTCCACCAGGAATGAGTTTTCATGCAAAAACTGTCTATTTCAACTTAATTCGTCCATCCAAAACGAACTTTGTACTTTGCTATGAAGTTCCACCAGGAATGAGTTTTCATGCAAAAACTGTCTATTTCAACTAACTTTGTCCATCCAAAACGAACTTTGTACTTTGCTATGAAGTTCCACCAGGAATGAGTTTTCATGCAAAAACTGTCTATTTCAACTTAATTCGTCCATCCGATTCGAACTTTGTACTTTGCTATGAAGTTCCACCAGGAATGAGTTTTCATGCAAAAACTGGCTATTTCAACTAAATTGATCCATCCAAAACGAACTTTGTACTTTGCTATAAAGTTCCACCAGAAGTGTGTTTTCATACAAAAACTGTTAATTACAACTAAATTGATCCATCCAAAACGAACTTTGTACTTTGCTATGAAGTTCCACCAGGAATGAGTTTTCATGCAAAAACTGTCTATTTCAACTTAATTCGTCCATCCAAAACGAACTTTGTACTTTGCTATGAAGTTCCACCAGGAATGAGTTTTCATGCAAAAACTGTCTATTTCAACTAACTTTGTCCATCCAAAACGAACTTTGTACTTTGCTATGAAGTTCCACCAGGAATGAGTTTTCATGCAAAAACTGTCTATTTCAACTTAATTCGTCCATCCAAAACGAACTTTGTACTTTGCTATGAAGTTCCACCAGGAATGAGTTTTCATGCAAAAACTGTCTATTTCAACTAACTTTGTCCATCCAAAACGAACTTTGTACTTTGCTATGAAGTTCCACCAGGAATGAGTTTTCATGCAAAAACTGTCTATTTCAACTTAATTCGTCCATCCGATTCGAACTTTGTACTTTGCTATGAAGTTCCACCAGGAATGAGTTTTCATGCAAAAACTGGCTATTTCAACTAAATTGATCCATCCAAAACGAACTTTGTACTTTGCTATAAAGTTCCACCAGAAGTGTGTTTTCATACAAAAACTGTTAATTACAACTAAATTGATCCATCCAAAACGAACTTTGTACTTTGCTATGAAGTTCCACCAGGAATGAGTTTTCATGCAAAAACTGTCTATTTCAACTTAATTCGTCCATCCGATTCGAACTTTGTACTTTGCTATGAAGTTCCACCAGGAATGAGTTTTCATGCAAAAACTTTCTATTTCAACTAACTTTGTCCATCCAAAACGAACTTTGTACTTTGCTATGAAGTTCCACCAGGAATGAGTTTTCATGCAAAAACAGTCTATTTCAACTTAATTCGTCCATCCAAAACGAACTTTGTACTTTGCTATGAAGTTCCACCAGGAATGAGTTTTCATGCAAAAACTGGCTATTTCAACTAAATTGATCCATCCAAAACGAACTTTGTACTTTGCTATGAAGTTCCACCAGGAATGAGTTTTCATACAAAAACTGTCTATTTCAACTTAATTCGTCCATCCAAAACGAACTTTGTACTTTGCTATGAAGTTCCACCAGGAATGAGTTTTTATGCAAAAACTGTCTATTTCAACTAACTTTGTCCATCCAAAACGAACTTTGTACTTTGCTATGAAGTTCCACCAGGAATGAGTTTTCATACAAAAACTGTCTATTTCAACTAAATTGATCCATCCAAAACGAACTTTGTACTTTGCTATGAAGTTCCACCAGGAATGAGTTTTTATGCAAAAACTGTCTATTTCAACTAACTTTGTCCATCCAAAACGAACTTTGTACTTTGCTATGAAGTTCCACCAGGAATGAGTTTTCATGCAAAAACTGTCTATTTCAACTAACTTTGTCCATCCAAAACGAACTTTGTACTTTGCTATGAAGTTCCACCAGGAATGAGTTTTCATACAAAAACTGTCTATTTCAACTTAATTCGTCCATCCAAAACGAACTTTGTACTTTGCTATGAAGTTCCACCAGGAATGAGTTTTTATGCAAAAACTGTCTATTTCAACTAACTTTGTCCATCCAAAACGAACTTTGTACTTTGCTATGAAGTTCCACCAGGAATGAGTTTTCATGCAAAAACTGTCTATTTCAACTAACTTTGTCCATCCAAAACGAACTTTGTACTTTGCTATGAAGTTCCACCAGGAATGAGTTTTCATGCAAAAACTGTCTATTTCAACTAAATTGATCCATCCAAAACGAACTTTGTACTTTGCTATGAAGTTCCACCAGGAATGAGTTTTCATGCAAAAACTGTCTATTTCAACTAACTTTGTCCATCCAAAACGAACTTTGTACTTTGCTATGAAGTTCCACCAGGAATGAGTTTTCATGCAAAAACTGTCTATTTCAACTAACTTTGTCCATCCCAAACGAACTTTGTTCTTTGCTATGAAGTTCCACCAGGAATGAGTTTTCATGCAAAAACTGTCTATTTCAACTAAATTGATCCATCCAAAACGAACTTTGTACTTTGCTATGAAGTTCCACCAGGAATGAGTTTTTATGCAAAAACTGTCTATTTCAACTAACTTTGTCCATCCAAAACGAACTTTGTACTTTGCTATGAAGTTCCACCAGGAATGAGTTTTCATGCAAAAACTGTCTATTTCAACTAACTTTGTCCATCCAAAACGAACTTTGTACTTTGCTATGAAGTTCCACCAGGAATGAGTTTTCATGCAAAAACTGTCTATTTCAACTAACTTTGTCCATCCAAAACGAACTTTGTACTTTGCTATGAAGTTCCACCAGGAATGAGTTTTCATGCAAAAACTGTCTATTTCAACTAAATTGATCCATCCAAAACGAACTTTGTACTTTGCTATGAAGTTCCACCAGGAATGAGTTTTCATGCAAAAACTGTCTATTTCAACTAGATTGATCCATCCAAAACGAACTTTGTACTTTGCTATGAAGTTCCACCAGGAATGAGTTTTCATACAAAAACTGTCTATTTCAACTTAATTCGTCCATCCAAAACGAACTTTGTACTTTGCTATGAAGTTCCACCAGGAATGAGTTTTTATGCAAAAACTGTCTATTTCAACTAACTTTGTCCATCCAAAACGAACTTTGTACTTTGCTATGAAGTTCCACCAGGAATGAGTTTTCATACAAAAACTGTCTATTTCAACTAAATTGATCCATCCAAAACGAACTTTGTACTTTGCTATGAAGTTCCACCAGGAATGAGTTTTTATGCAAAAACTGTCTATTTCAACTAACTTTGTCCATCCAAAACGAACTTTGTACTTTGCTATGAAGTTCCACCAGGAATGAGTTTTCATGCAAAAACTGTCTATTTCAACTAACTTTGTCCATCCAAAACGAACTTTGTACTTTGCTATGAAGTTCCACCAGGAATGAGTTTTCATACAAAAACTGTCTATTTCAACTTAATTCGTCCATCCAAAACGAACTTTGTACTTTGCTATGAAGTTCCACCAGGAATGAGTTTTTATGCAAAAACTGTCTATTTCAACTAACTTTGTCCATCCAAAACGAACTTTGTACTTTGCTATGAAGTTCCACCAGGAATGAGTTTTCATGCAAAAACTGTCTATTTCAACTAACTTTGTCCATCCAAAACGAACTTTGTACTTTGCTATGAAGTTCCACCAGGAATGAGTTTTCATGCAAAAACTGTCTATTTCAACTAAATTGATCCATCCAAAACGAACTTTGTACTTTGCTATGAAGTTCCACCAGGAATGAGTTTTCATGCAAAAACTGTCTATTTCAACTAACTTTGTCCATCCAAAACGAACTTTGTACTTTGCTATGAAGTTCCACCAGGAATGAGTTTTCATGCAAAAACTGTCTATTTCAACTAACTTTGTCCATCCCAAACGAACTTTGTTCTTTGCTATGAAGTTCCACCAGGAATGAGTTTTCATGCAAAAACTGTCTATTTCAACTAAATTGATCCATCCAAAACGAACTTTGTACTTTGCTATGAAGTTCCACCAGGAATGAGTTTTTATGCAAAAACTGTCTATTTCAACTAACTTTGTCCATCCAAAACGAACTTTGTACTTTGCTATGAAGTTCCACCAGGAATGAGTTTTCATGCAAAAACTGTCTATTTCAACTTAATTCGTCCATCCACAACGAACTTTGTACTTTGCTATGAAGTTCCACCAGGAATGAGTTTTTATGCAAAAACTGTCTATTTCAACTAACTTTGTCCATCCAAAACGAACTTTGTACTTTGCTATGAAGTTCCACCAGGAATGAGTTTTCATGCAAAAACTGTCTATTTCAACTAACTTTGTCCATCTAAAACGAACTTTGTACTTTGCTATGAAGTTCCACCAGGAATAAGTTTTCATGCAAAAACTGTCTATTTCAACTAAATTGATCCATCCAAAACGAACTTTGTACTTTGCTATGAAGTTCCACCAGGAATGAGTTTTCATGCAAAAACTGTCTATTTCAACTAACTTTGTCTATCCAAAACGAACTTTGTACTTTGCTATGAAGTTCCACCAGGAATGAGTTTTCATACAAAAACTGTCTATTTCAACTTAATTCGTCCATCCAAAACGAACTTTGTACTTTGCTATGAAGTTCCACCAGGAATGAGTTTTTATGCAAAAACTGTCTATTTCAACTAACTTTGTCCATCTAAAACGAACTTTGTACTTTGCTATGAAGTTCCACCAGGAATGAGTTTTCATGCAAAAACTGTCTATTTCAACTTAATTCGTCCATCTGATTCGAACTTTGTACTTTGCTATGAAGTTCCACCAGGAATGAGTTTTCATACAAAAACTGTCTATTTCAACTTAATTCGTCCATCCAAAACGAACTTTGTTCTTTGCTATGAAGTTCCACCAGGAATGAGTTTTCATGCAAAAACTGTCTATTTCAACTTAATTCGTCCATCTGATTCGAACTTTGTACTTTGCTATGAAGTTCCACCAGGAATGAGTTTTCATGCAAAAACTGTCTATTTCAACTAAATTGATCCATCCAAAACGAACTTTGTACTTTGCTATGAAGTTCCACCAGGAATGAGTTTTCATGCAAAAACTGTCTATTTCAACTAACTTTGTCCATCCAAAACGAACTTTGTACTTTGCTATGAAGTTCCACCAGGAATGAGTTTTCATGCAAAAACTGTCTATTTCAACTAAATTGATCCATCCAAAACGAACTTTGTACTTTGCTATGAAGTTCCACCAGGAATGAGTTTTCATGCAAAAACTGTCTATTTCAACTTAATTCGTCCATCCAAAACGAACTTTGTTCTTTGCTATGAAGTTCCACCAGGAATGAGTTTTCATGCAAAAACTGTCTATTTCAACTTAATTCGTCCATCTGATTCGAACTTTGTACTTTGCTATGAAGTTCCACCAGGAATGAGTTTTCATACAAAAACTGTCTATTTCAACTTAATTCGTCCATCCAAAACGAACTTTGTTCTTTGCTATGAAGTTCCACCAGGAATGAGTTTTCATGCAAAAACTGTCTATTTCAACTTAATTCGTCCATCTGATTCGAACTTTGTACTTTGCTATGAAGTTCCACCAGGAATGAGTTTTCATACAAAAACTGTCTATTTCAACTAAATTGATCCATCCAAAACGAACTTTGTACTTTGCTATGAAGTTCCACCAGGAATGAGTTTTCATGCAAAAACTGTCTATTTCAACTAACTTTGTCCATCCAAAACGAACTTTGTACTTTGCTATGAAGTTCCACCAGGAATGAGTTTTCATGCAAAAACTGTCTATTTCAACTAAATTGATCCATCCAAAACGAACTTTGTACTTTGCTATGAAGTTCCACCAGGAATGAGTTTTTATGCAAAAACTGTCTATTTCAACTAACTTTGTCCATCCAAAACGAACTTTGTACTTTGCTATGAAGTTCCACCAGGAATGAGTTTTCATGCAAAAACTGTCTATTTCAACTAAATTGATCCATCCAAAACGAACTTTGTACTTTGCTATGAAGTTCCACCAGTAATGAGTTTTCATGCAAAAACTGTCTATTTCAACTTAATTCGTCCATCCAAAACGAACTTTGTACTTTGCTATGAAGTTCCACCAGGAATGAGTTTTCATGCAAAAACTGTCTATTTCAACTTAATTCGTCCATCTGATTCGAACTTTGTACTTTGCTATGAAGTTCCACCAGGAATGAGTTTTCATACAAAAACTGTCTATTTCAACTTAATTCGTCCATCCAAAACGAACTTTGTTCTTTGCTATGAAGTTCCACCAGGAATGAGTTTTCATGCAAAAACTGTCTATTTCAACTTAATTCGTCCATCTGATTCGAAGTTTGTACTTTGCTATGAAGTTCCACCAGGAATGAGTTTTCATACAAAAACTGTCTATTTCAACTAAATTGATCCATCCAAAACGAACTTTGTACTTTGCTATGAAGTTCCACCAGGAATGAGTTTTCATGCAAAAACTGTCTATTTCAACTAACTTTGTCCATCCAAAACGAACTTTGTACTTTGCTATGAAGTTCCACCAGGAATGAGTTTTCATGCAAAAACTGTCTATTTCAACTAAATTGATCCATCCAAAACGAACTTTGTACTTTGCTATGAAGTTCCACCAGTAATGAGTTTTCATGCAAAAACTGTCTATTTCAACTTAATTCGTCCATCCAAAACGAACTTTGTTCTTTGCTATGAAGTTCCACCAGGAATGAGTTTTCATGCAAAAATTATCTATTTCAACTAACTTTGTCCATCCAAAACGAACTTTGTACTTTGCTATGAAGTTCCACCAGGAATGAGTTTTCATGCAAAAACTGTCTATTTCAACTAAATTGATCCATCCAAAACGAACTTTGTACTTTGCTATGAAGTTCCACCTGGAATGAGTTTTCATGCAAAAACTGTCTATTTCAACTAACTTTGTCCATCCAAAACGAACTTTGTACTTTGCTATGAAGTTCCACCAGGAATGAGTTTTCATGCAAAAACTGTCTATTTCAACTAACTTTGTCCATCCAAAACGAACTTTGTACTTTGCTATGAAGTTCCACCAGGAATGAGTTTTCATGCAAAAACTGTCTATTTCAACTAACTTTGTCCATCCAAAACGAACTTTGTACTTTGCTATGAAGTTCCACCAGGAATGAGTTTTTATGCAAAAACTGTCTATTTCAACTTAATTCGTCCATCCAAAACGAACTTTGTACTTTGCTATGAAGTTCCACCAGGAATGAGTTTTCATGCAAAAACTGTCTATTTCAACTAACTTTGTCCATCCAAAACGAACTTTGTACTTTGCTATGAAGTTCCACCAGGAATGAGTTTTCATGCAAAAACTGTCTATTTCAACTAACTTTGTCCATCCAAAACGAACTTTGTACTTTGCTATGAAGTTCCACCAGGAATGAGTTTTCATGCAAAAACTGTCTATTTCAACTTAATTCGTCCATCCAAAACGAACTTTGTACTTTGCTATGAAGTACCACCAGGAATGAGTTTTTATGCAAAAACTGTCTATTTCAACTTAATTCGTCCATCCAAAACGAACTTTGTACTTTGCTATGAAGTTCCACCAGGAATGAGTTTTCATGCAAAAACTGTCTATTTCAACTAAATTGATCCATCCAAAACGAACTTTGTACTTTGCTATGAAGTTCCACCAGGAATGAGTTTTCATGCAAAAACTGTCTATTTCAACTTAATTCGTCCATCCAAAACGAACTTTGTACTTTGCTATGAAGTTCCACCAGGAATGAGTTTTCATGCAAAAACTGTCTATTTCAACTAACTTTGTCCATCCAAAACGAACTTTGTACTTTGCTATGAAGTTCCACCAGGAATGAGTTTTCATGCAAAAACTGTCTATTTCAACTTAATTCGTCCATCCGATTCGAACTTTGTACTTTGCTATGAAGTTCCACCAGGAATGAGTTTTCATGCAAAAACTGGCTATTTCAACTAAATTGATCCATCCAAAACGAACTTTGTACTTTGCTATAAAGTTCCACCAGAAGTGTGTTTTCATACAAAAACTGTTAATTACAACTAAATTGATCCATCCAAAACGAACTTTGTACTTTGCTATGAAGTTCCACCAGGAATGAGTTTTCATGCAAAAACTGTCTATTTCAACTTAATTCGTCCATCCAAAACGAACTTTGTACTTTGCTATGAAGTTCCACCAGGAATGAGTTTTCATGCAAAAACTGTCTATTTCAACTAACTTTGTCCATCCAAAACGAACTTTGTACTTTGCTATGAAGTTCCACCAGGAATGAGTTTTCATGCAAAAACTGTCTATTTCAACTTAATTCGTCCATCCGATTCGAACTTTGTACTTTGCTATGAAGTTCCACCAAGAATGAGTTTTCATGCAAAAACTGGCTATTTCAACTAAATTGATCCATCCAAAACGAACTTTGTACTTTGCTATAAAGTTCCACCAGAAGTGTGTTTTCATACAAAAACTGTTAATTACAACTGAATTGATCCATCCAAAACGAACTTTGTACTTTGCTATGAAGTTCCACCAGGAATGAGTTTTCATGCAAAAACTGTCTATTTCAACTTAATTCGTCCATCCAAAACGAACTTTGTACTTTGCTATGAAGTTCCACCAGGAATGAGTTTTCATGCAAAAACTGTCTATTTCAACTAACTTTGTCCATCCAAAACGAACTTTGTACTTTGCTATGAAGTTCCACCAGGAATGAGTTTTCATGCAAAAACTGTCTATTTCAACTTAATTCGTCCATCCGATTCGAACTTTGTACTTTGCTATGAAGTTCCACCAGGAATGAGTTTTCATGCAAAAACTGGCTATTTCAACTAAATTGATCCATCCAAAACGAACTTTGTACTTTGCTATAAAGTTCCACCAGAAGTGTGTTTTCATACAAAAACTGTTAATTACAACTAAATTGATCCATCCAAAACGAACTTTGTACTTTGCTATGAAGTTCCACCAGGAATGAGTTTTCATGCAAAAACTGTCTATTTCAACTTAATTCGTCCATCCAAAACGAACTTTGTACTTTGCTATGAAGTTCCACCAGGAATGAGTTTTCATGCAAAAACTGTCTATTTCAACTAACTTTGTCCATCCAAAACGAACTTTGTACTTTGCTATGAAGTTCCACCAGGAATGAGTTTTCATGCAAAAACTGTCTATTTCAACTTAATTCGTCCATCCGATTCGAACTTTGTACTTTGCTATGAAGTTCCACCAGGAATGAGTTTTCATGCAAAAACTGGCTATTTCAACTAAATTGATCCATCCAAAACGAACTTTGTACTTTGCTATAAAGTTCCACCAGAAGTGTGTTTTCATACAAAAACTGTTAATTACAACTAAATTGATCCATCCAAAACGAACTTTGTACTTTGCTATGAAGTTCCACCAGGAATGAGTTTTCATGCAAAAACTGTCTATTTCAACTTAATTCGTCCATCCAAAACGAACTTTGTACTTTGCTATGAAGTTCCACCAGGAATGAGTTTTCATGCAAAAACTGTCTATTTCAACTAACTTTGTCCATCCAAAACGAACTTTGTACTTTGCTATGAAGTTCCACCAGGAATGAGTTTTCATGCAAAAACTGTCTATTTCAACTTAATTCGTCCATCCGATTCGAACTTTGTACTTTGCTATGAAGTTCCACCAGGAATGAGTTTTCATGCAAAAACTGGCTATTTCAACTAAATTGATCCATCCAAAACGAACTTTGTACTTTGCTATAAAGTTCCACCAGAAGTGTGTTTTCATACAAAAACTGTTAATTACAACTAAATTGATCCATCCAAAACGAACTTTGTACTTTGCTATGAAGTTCCACCAGGAATGAGTTTTCATGCAAAAACTGTCTATTTCAACTTAATTCGTCCATCCAAAACGAACTTTGTACTTTGCTATGAAGTTCCACCAGGAATGAGTTTTCATGCAAAAACTGTCTATTTCAACTAACTTTGTCCATCCAAAACGAACTTTGTACTTTGCTATGAAGTTCCACCAGGAATGAGTTTTCATGCAAAAACTGTCTATTTCAACTTAATTCGTCCATCCAAAACGAACTTTGTACTTTGCTATGAAGTTCCACCAGGAATGAGTTTTCATGCAAAAACTGTCTATTTCAACTAACTTTGTCCATCCAAAACGAACTTTGTACTTTGCTATGAAGTTCCACCAGGAATGAGTTTTCATGCAAAAACTGTCTATTTCAACTTAATTCGTCCATCCGATTCGAACTTTGTACTTTGCTATGAAGTTCCACCAGGAATGAGTTTTCATGCAAAAACTGGCTATTTCAACTAAATTGATCCATCCAAAACGAACTTTGTACTTTGCTATAAAGTTCCACCAGAAGTGTGTTTTCATACAAAAACTGTTAATTACAACTAAATTGATCCATCCAAAACGAACTTTGTACTTTGCTATGAAGTTCCACCAGGAATGAGTTTTCATGCAAAAACTGTCTATTTCAACTAACTTTGTCCATCCAAAACGAACTTTGTACTTTGCTATGAAGTTCCACCAGGAATGAGTTTTCATGCAAAAACTGTCTATTTCAACTAACTTTGTCCATCCAAAACGAACTTTGTACTTTGCTATGAAGTTCCACCAGGAATGAGTTTTCATGCAAAAACTGTCTATTTCAACTAACTTTGTCCATCCAAAACGAACTTTGTACTTTGCTATGAAGTTCCACCAGGAATGAGTTTTCATGCAAAAACTGTCTATTTCAACTTAATTCGTCCATCCGATTCGAACTTTGTACTTTGCTATGAAGTTCCACCAGGAATGAGTTTTCATGCAAAAACTGGCTATTTCAACTAAATTGATCCATCCAAAACGAACTTTGTACTTTGCTATAAAGTTCCACCAGAAGTGTGTTTTCATACAAAAACTGTTAATTACAACTAAATTGATCCATCCAAAACGAACTTTGTACTTTGCTATGAAGTTCCACCAGGAATGAGTTTTCATGCAAAAACTGTCTATTTCAACTTAATTCGTCCATCCGATTCGAACTTTGTACTTTGCTATGAAGTTCCACCAGGAATGAGTTTTCATGCAAAAACTGGCTATTTCAACTAAATTGATCCATCCAAAACGAACTTTGTACTTTGCTATAAAGTTCCACCAGAAGTGTGTTTTCATACAAAAACTGTTAATTACAACTAAATTGATCCATCCAAAACGAACTTTGTACTTTGCTATGAAGTTCCACCAGGAATGAGTTTTCATGCAAAAACTGTCTATTTCAACTTAATTCGTTCATCCGATTCGAACTTTGTACTTTGCTATGAAGTTCCACCAGGAATGAGTTTTCATGCAAAAACTGTCTATTTCAACTAACTTTGTCCATCCAAAACGAACTTTGTACTTTGCTATGAAGTTCCACCAGGAATGAGTTTTCATGCAAAAACTGTCTATTTCAACTAAATTGATCCATCCAAAACGAACTTTGTACTTTGCTATGAAGTTCCACCAGGAATGAGTTTTCATGCAAAAACTGTCTATTTCAACTTAATTCGTCCATCCGATTCGAACTTTGTACTTTGCTATGAAGTTCCACCAGGAATGAGTTTTCATACAAAAACTGTCTATTTCAACTAACTTTGTCCATCCAAAACGAACTTTGTACTTTGCTATAAAGTTCCACCAGAAGTGTGTTTTCATACAAAAACTGTTAATTACAACTAAATTGATCCATCCAAAACGAACTTTGTTCTTTGCTATGAAGTTCCACCAGGAATGAGTTTTCATGCAAAAACTGTCTATTTCAACTTAATTCGTCCATCCGATTCGAACTTTGTACTTTGCTATGAAGTTCCACCAGGAATGAGTTTTCATGCAAAAACTGTCTATTTCAACTAACTTTGTCCATCCAAAACGAACTTTGTACTTTGCTATGAAGTTCCACCAGGAATGAGTTTTCATGCAAAAACTGTCTATTTCAACTAAATTGATCCATCCAAAACGAACTTTGTACTTTGCTATGAAGTTCCACCAGGAATGAGTTTTCATGCAAAAACTGTCTATTTCAACTAAATTGATCCATCCAAAACGAACTTTGTACTTTGCTATGAAGTTCCACCAGGAATGAGTTTTCATGCAAAAACTGTCTATTTCAACTAACTTTGTCCATCCAAAACGAACTTTGTACTTTGCTATGAAGTTCCACCAGGAATGAGTTTTCATGCAAAAACTGTCTATTTCAACTAACTTTGTCCATCCAAAACGAACTTTGTACTTTGCTATGAAGTTCCACCAGGAATGAGTTTTCATGCAAAAACTGGCTATTTCAACTAAATTGATCCATCCAAAACGAACTTTGTTCTTTGCTATGAAGTTCCACCAGGAATGAGTTTTCATGCAAAAACTGTCTATTTCAACTTAATTCGTCCATCCAAAACGAACTTTGTACTTTGCTATGAAGTTCCACCAGGAATGAGTTTTCATGCAAAAACTGTCTATTTCAACTAACTTTGTCCATCCAAAACGAACTTTGTACTTTGCTATGAAGTTCCACCAGGAATGAGTTTTCATGCAAAAACTGTCTATTTCAACTAACTTTGTCCATCCAAAACGAACTTTGTACTTTGCTATGAAGTTCCACCAGGAATGAGTTTTCATGCAAAAAACTGGCTATTTCAACTAAATTGATCCATCCAAAACGAACTTTGTCTTTGCTATGAAGTTCCACCAGGAATGAGTTTTCATGCAAAAACTGTCTATTTCAACTAACTTTGTCCATCCAAAACGAACTTTGTACTTTACTATGAAGTTCCACCAGGAATGAGTTTTCATACAAAAACTGTCTATTTCAACTTAATTCGTCCATCCAAAACGAACTTTGTACTTTGCTATGAAGTTCCACCAGGAAATGAGTTTTCATGCAAAAACTGTCTATTTCAACTAACTTTGTCCATTCCAAAACGAACTTTGTACTTTGCTATGAAGTTCCACCAGGAATGAGTTTTCATGCAAAAACTGTCTATTTCAACTAAATTGATCCATCCAAAACGAACTTTGTACTTTGCTATGAAGTTCCACCAGGAATGAGTTTTCATGCAAAAACTGTCTATTTCAACTAACTTTGTCCATCCAAAACGAACTTTGTACTTTGCTATGAAGTTCCACCAGAATGAGTTTTCATGCAAAAACAGTCTATTTCAACTTAATTCGTCCATCCGATTCGAACTTTGTACTTTGCTATGAAGTTCCACCAGGAATGAGTTTTCATGCAAAAACTGGCTATTTCAACTAAATTGATCCATCCAAAACGAACTTTGTTCTTTGCTATGAAGTTCCACCAGGAATGAGTTTTCATGCAAAAACTGTCTATTTCAACTAAATTGATCCATCCAAAAACGAACTTTGTACTTTGCTATGAAGTTCCACCAGGAATGAGTTTTCATGCAAAAACTGTCTATTTCAACTTAATTCGTCCATCCAAAACGAACTTTGTACTTTGCTATGAAGTTCCACCAGGAATGAGTTTTCATGCAAAAACTGTCTATTTTCAACTAACTTTGTCCATCCAAAACGAACTTTTGTACTTTACTATGAAGTTCCACCAGGAATGAGTTTTCATACAAAAACTGTCTATTTCAACTTAATTCGTCCATCCGATTCGAACTTTGTACTTTGCTATGAAGTTCCACCCAGGAATGAGTTTTCATGCAAAACTGTCTATTTCAACTTAATTCGTCCATCCGATTCGAACTTTGTACTTTGCTATGAAGTTCCACCAGGAATGATTTTCATGCAAAAACTGGCTATTTCAACTAAATTGATCCATCCAAAACGAACTTTGTACTTTGCTATGAAGTTCCACCAGGAATGAGTTTTCATGCAAAAACTGTCTATTTCAACTAACTTTGTCCATCCAAAACGAACTTTGTACTTTGCTATGAAGTTCCACCAGGAATGAGTTTTCATGCAAAAAACAGTCTATTTCAACTTAATTCGTCCATCCGATTCGAACTTTGTACTTTGCTATGAAGTTCCACCAGGAATGAGTTTTTATGCAAAAACTGTCTATTTCAAACTAAATTGATCCATCCAAAACGAACTTTGTACTTTGCTATGAAGTTCCACCAGGAATGAGTTTTCATGCAAAAACTGTCTATTTCAACTAACTTTGTCCATCCAAAACGAACTTTGTACTTTGCTATGAAGTTCCACCAGGAATGAGTTTTCATGCAAAAACAGTCTATTTCAACTTAATTCGTCCATCCGATTCGAACTTTGTACTTTGCTATGAAGTTCCACCAGGAATGAGTTTTCATGCAAAAACTGGCTATTTCAACTAAATTGATCCATCCAAAACGAACTTTGTACTTTGCTATGAAGTTCCACCAGGAATGAGTTTTCATGCAAAAACTGTCTATTTCAACTAACTGTGTCCATCCAAAACGAACTTTGTACTTTGCTATGAAGTTCCACCAGGAATGAGTTTTCATGCAAAAACTGTCTATTTCAACTAAATTGATCCATCCAAAACGAACTTTGTACTTTGCTATGAAGTTCCACCAGGAATGAGTTTTCATGCAAAAACTGTCTATTTCAACTAACTTTGTCCATCCAAACGAACTTTGTACTTTGCTATGAAGTTCCACCAGGAATGAGTTTTCATGCAAAAACTGTCTATTTCAACTTAATTCGTCCATCCAAAACGAACTTTGTACTTTGCTATGAAGTTCCACCAGGAATGAGTTTTCATGCAAAAACTGTCTATTTCAACTAACTTTGTCCATCCAAAACGAACTTTGTACTTTACTATGAAGTTCCACCAGGAATGAGTTTTCATACAAAAACAGTCTATTTCAACTTAATTCGTCCATCCGATTCGAACTTTGTACTTTGCTATGAAGTTCCACCAGGAATGAGTTTTCATGCAAAAACTGTCTATTTCAACTTAATTCGTCCATCCGATTCGAACTTTGTACTTTGCTATGAAGTTCCACCAGGAATGAGTTTTCATGCAAAAACTGGCTATTTCAACTAAATTGATCCATCCAAAACGAACTTTGTACTTTTCTATGAAGTTCCACCAGGAATGAGTTTTCATGCAAAAACTGTCTATTTCAACTAACTTTGTCCATCCAAAACGAACTTTGTACTTTGCTATGAAGTTCCACCAGGAATGAGTTTTCATGCAAAAACTGTCTATTTCAACTAACTTTGTCCATCCAAAACGAACTTTGTACTTTGCTATGAAGTTCCACCAGGAATGAGTTTTCATGCAAAAACAGTCTATTTCAACTTAATTCGTCCATCCGATTCGAACTTTGTACTTTGCTATGAAGTTCCACCAGGAATGAGTTTTCATGCAAAAACTGGCTATTTCAACTAAATTGATCCATCCAAAACGAACTTTGTACTTTGCTATGAAGTTCCACCAGGAATGAGTTTTCATGCAAAAACTGTCTATTTCAACTAACTTTGTCCATCCAAAACGAACTTTGTACTTTGCTATGAAGTTCCACCAGGAATGAGTTTTCATGCAAAAACTGTCTATTTCAACTAAATTGATCCATCCAAAACGAACTTTGTACTTTGCTATGAAGTTCCACCAGGAATGAGTTTTCATGCAAAAACTGTCTATTTCAACTTAATTCGTCCATCCGATTCGAACTTTGTACTTTGCTATGAAGTTCCACCAGGAATGAGTTTTCATGCAAAAACTGGCTATTTCAACTAAATTGATCCATCCAAAACGAACTTTGTACTTTGCTATGAAGTTCCACCAGGAATGAGTTTTCATGCAAAAACTGTCTATTTCAACTAACTTTGTCCATCCAAAACGAACTTTGTACTTTGCTATGAAGTTCCACCAGGAATGAGTTTTCATGCAAAAACTGTCTATTTCAACTAACTTTGTCCATCCAAAACGAACTTTGTACTTTGCTATGAAGTTCCACCAGGAATGAGTTTTCATGCAAAAACAGTCTATTTCAACTTAATTCGTCCATCCGATTCGAACTTTGTACTTTGCTATGAAGTTCCACCAGGAATGAGTTTTCATGCAAAAAACTGGCTATTTCAACTAAATTGATCCATCCAAAACGAACTTTGTACTTTGCTATGAAGTTCCACCAGGAATGAGTTTTCATGCAAAAACTGTCTATTTCAACTAACTTTGTCCATCCAAAACGAACTTTGTACTTTGCTATGAAGTTCCACCAGAATGAGTTTTCATGCAAAAACTGTCTATTTCAACTAACTTTGTCCATCCAAAACGAACTTTGTACTTTGCTATGAAGTTCCACCAGGAATGAGTTTTCATGCAAAAACTGTCTATTTCAACTTAATTCGTCCATCCGATTCGAACTTTGTACTTTGCTATGAAGTTCCACCAGGAATGAGTTTTCATGCAAAAACTGGCTATTTCAACTAAATTGATCCATCCAAAACGAACTTTGTACTTTGCTATGAAGTTCCACCAGGAATGAGTTTTCATGCAAAAACTGTCTATTTCAACTAACTTTGTCCATCCAAAACGAACTTTGTACTTTGCTATGAAGTTCCACCAGGAATGAGTTTTCATGCAAAAACTGTCTATTTCAACTAACTTTGTCCATCCAAAACGAACTTTGTACTTTGCTATGAAGTTCCACCAGGAATGAGTTTTCATGCAAAAACTGTCTATTTCAACTAAATTGATCCATCCAAAACGAACTTTGTACTTTGCTATGAAGTTCCACCAGGAATGAGTTTTCATGCAAAAACTGTCTATTTCAACTAACTTTGTCCATCCAAAACGAACTTTGTACTTTGCTATGAAGTTCCACCAGGAATGAGTTTTCATGCAAAAACAGTCTATTTCAACTTAATTCGTCCATCCGATTCGAACTTTGTACTTTGCTATGAAGTTCCACCAGGAATGAGTTTTCATGCAAAAACTGGCTATTTCAACTAAATTGATCCATCCAAAACGAACTTTGTACTTTGCTATAAAGTTCCACCAGAAGTGTGTTTTCATACAAAAACTGTTAATTACAACTAAATTGATCCATCCAAAACGAACTTTGTACTTTGCTATGAAGTTCCACCAGGAATGAGTTTTCATGCAAAAACTGTCTATTTCAACTAACTTTGTCCATCCAAAACGAACTTTGTACTTTGCTATGAAGTTCCACCAGGAATGAGTTTTCATGCAAAAACTGTCTATTTCAACTTAATTCGTCCATCCGATTCGAACTTTGTACTTTGCTATGAAGTTCCACCAGGAATGAGTTTTCATGCAAAAACTGTCTATTTCAACTAACTTTGTCCATCCAAAACGAACTTTGTACTTTGCTATGAAGTTCCACCAGGAATGAGTTTTCATGCAAAAACTGTCTATTTCAACTAAATTGATCCATCCGATTCGAACTTTTTACTTTGCTATGAAGTTCCACCAGGAATGAGTTTTCATGCAAAAACTGTCTATTTCAACTTAATTCGTCCATCCGATTCGAACTTTGTACTTTGCTATGAAGTTCCACCAGGAATGAGTTTTCATACAAAAACTGTCTATTTCAACTAACTTTGTCCATCCAAAACGAACTTTGTACTTTGCTATAAAGTTCCACCAGAAGTGTGTTTTCATACAAAAACTGTTAATTACAACTAAATTGATCCATCCAAAACGAACTTTGTACTTTGCTATGAAGTTCCACCAGGAATGAGTTTTCATGCAAAAACTGTCTATTTCAACTTAATTCGTCCATCCGATTCGAACTTTGTACTTTGCTATGAAGTTCCACCAGGAATGAGTTTTCATGCAAAAACTGTCTATTTCAACTAACTTTGTCCATCCAAAACGAACTTTGTACTTTGCTATGAAGTTCCACCAGGAATGAGTTTTCATGCAAAAACTGTCTATTTCAACTAAATTGATCCATCCAAAACGAACTTTGTACTTTGCTATGAAGTTCCACCAGGAATGAGTTTTCATGCAAAAACTGTCTATTTCAACTAAATTGATCCATCCAAAACGAACTTTGTACTTTGCTATGAAGTTCCACCAGGAATGAGTTTTCATGCAAAAACTGTCTATTTCAACTTAATTCGTCCATCCGATTCGAACTTTGTACTTTGCTATGAAGTTCCACCAGGAATGAGTTTTCATGCAAAAACTGTCTATTTCAACTAACTTTGTCCATCCAAAACGAACTTTGTACTTTGCTATGAAGTTCCACCAGGAATGAGTTTTCATGCAAAAACTGTCTATTTCAACTAAATTGATCCATCCAAAACGAACTTTGTACTTTGCTATGAAGTTCCACCAGGAATGAGTTTTCATGCAAAAACTGTCTATTTCAACTAACTTTGTCCATCCAAAACGAACTTTGTACTTTGCTATGAAGTTCCACCAGGAATGAGTTTTCATGCAAAAACTGTCTATTTCAACTAACTTTGTCCATCCAAAACGAACTTTGTACTTTGCTATGAAGTTCCACCAGGAATGAGTTTTCATGCAAAAACTGTCTATTTCAACTAACTTTGTCCATCCAAAACGAACTTTGTACTTTGCTATGAAGTTCCACCAGGAATGAGTTTTCATGCAAAAACTGTCTATTTCAACTAAATTGATCCATCCAAAACGAACTTTGTACTTTGCTATGAAGTTCCACCAGGAATGAGTTTTCATGCAAAAACTGGCTATTTCAACTAAACTGATCCATCCAAAACGAACTTTGTTCTTTGCTATGAAGTTCCACCAGGAATGAGTTTTCATGCAAAAACTGTCTATTTCAACTAACTTTGTCCATCCAAAACGAACTTTGTACTTTGCTATGAAGTTCCACCAGGAATGAGTTTTCATGCAAAACTGTCTATTTCAACTAAATTGATCCATCCAAAACGAACTTTGTACTTTGCTATGAAGTTCCACCAGGAATGAGTTTTCATGCAAAAACTGTCTATTTCAACTAAATTGATCCATCCAAAACGAACTTTGTACTTTGCTATGAAGTTCCACCAGGAATGAGTTTTCATGCAAAAACTGGCTATTTCAACTAAATTGATCCATCCAAAACGAACTTTGTTCTTTGCTATGAAGTTCCACCAGGAATGAGTTTTCATGCAAAAAACTGTCTATTTCAACTTAATTCGTCCATCCGATGCGAACTTCGTACTTTGCTATGAAGTTCCACCAGGAATGAGTTTTCATGCAAAAACTGTCTATTTCAACTAAATTGATCCATCCAAAACGAACTTTGTACTTTGCTATGAAGTTCCACCAGGAATGGGTTTTCATGCAAAAACTGTCTATTTCAACTTAATTCGTCCATCCGATTCGAACTTTGTACTTTGCTATGAAGTTCCACCAGGAATGAGTTTTCATGCAAAAACTGTCTATTTCAACTAACTTTGTCCATCCAAAACGAACTTTGTACTTTGCTATGAAGTTCCACCAGGAATGAGTTTTCATGCAAAAACTGTCTATTTCAACTAAATTGATCCATCCAAAACGAACTTTGTACTTTGCTATGAAGTTCCACCAGGAATGAGTTTTCATGCAAAAACTGTCTATTTCAACTAACTTTGTCCATCCAAAACGAACTTTGTACTTTGCTATGAAGTTCCACCAGGAATGAGTTTTCATGCAAAAACAGTCTATTTCAACTTAATTCGTCCATCCGATTCGAACTTTGTACTTTGCTATGAAGTTCCACCAGGAATGAGTTTTCATGCAAAAACTGGCTATTTCAACTAAATTGATCCATCCAAAACGAACTTTGTTCTTTGCTATGAAGTTCCACCAGGAATGAGTTTTCATGCAAAAACTGTCTATTGCAACTAAATTGATCCATCCAAAACGAACTTTGTACTTTGCTATGAAGTTCCACCAGGAATGAGTTTTCATGCAAAAACTGTCTATTTCAACTAACTTTGTCCATCCAAAACGAACTTTGTACTTTACTATGAAGTTCCACCAGGAATGAGTTTTCATACAAAAACTGTCTATTTCAACTAAATTCGTCCATCCAAAACGAACTTTGTACTTTGCTATGAAGTTCCACCAGGAATGAGTTTTCATGCAAAAACTGTCTATTTCAACTAACTTTGTCCATCCAAAACGAACTTTGTACTTTACTATGAAGTTCCACCAGGAATGAGTTTTCATACAAAAACTGTCTATTTCAACTTAATTCGTCCATCCAAAACGAACTTTGTACTTTGCTATGAAGTTCCACCAGGAATGAGTTTTCATGCAAAAACTGTCTATTTCAACTAACTTTGTCCATCCAAAACGAACTTTGTACTTTACTATGAAGTTCCACCAGGAATGAGTTTTCATACAAAAACTGTCTATTTCAACTAAATTCGTCCATCCAAAACGAACTTTGTACTTTGCTATGAAGTTCCACCAGGAATGAGTTTTCATGCAAAAACTGTCTATTTCAACTAACTTTGTCCATCCAAAACGAACTTTGTACTTTGCTATGAAGTTCCACCAGGAATGAGTTTTCATGCAAAAACTGTCTATTTCAACTAAATTGATCCATCCAAAACGAACTTTGTACTTTGCTATGAAGTTCCACCAGGAATGAGTTTTCATGCAAAAACTGTCTATTTCAACTAACTTTGTCCATCCAAAACGAACTTTGTACTTTGCTATGAAGTTCCACCAGGAATGAGTTTTCATGCAAAAACAGTCTATTTCAACTTAATTCGTCCATCCGATTCGAACTTTTTACTTTGCTATGAAGTTCCACCAGGAATGAGTTTTTATGCAAAAACTGTCTATTTCAACTAACTTTGTCCATCCAAAACGAACTTTGTACTTTGCTATGAAGTTCCACCAGGAATGAGTTTTCATGCAAAAACAGTCTATTTCAACTTAATTCGTCCATCCGATTCGAACTTTGTACTTTGCTATGAAGTTCCACCAGGAATGAGTTTTCATGCAAAAACTGTCTATTTCAACTAACTTTGTCCATCCAAAACGAACTTTGTACTTTGCTATGAAGTTCCACCAGGAATGAGTTTTCATGCAAAAACTGTCTATTTCAACTAAATTGATCCATCCAAAACGAACTTTGTACTTTGCTATGAAGTTCCACCAGGAATGAGTTTTCATGCAAAAACTGTCTATTTCAACTAACTTTGTCCATCCAAAACGAACTTTGTACTTTGCTATGAAGTTCCACCAGGAATGAGTTTTCATGCAAAAACAGTCTATTTCAACTTAATTCGTCCATCCGATTCGAACTTTTTACTTTGCTATGAAGTTCCACCAGGAATGAGTTTTTATGCAAAAACTGTCTATTTCAACTAACTTTGTCCATCCAAAACGAACTTTGTACTTTGCTATGAAGTTCCACCAGGAATGAGTTTTCATGCAAAAACTGTCTATTTCAACTAAATTGATCCATCCAAAACGAACTTTTTACTTTGCTATGAAGTTCCACCAGGAATGAGTTTTTATGCAAAAACTGTCTATTTCAACTAACTTTGTCCATCCAAAACGAACTTTGTACTTTGCTATGAAGTTCCACCAGGAATGAGTTTTCATGCAAAAACAGTCTATTTCAACTTAATTCGTCCATCCGATTCGAACTTTGTACTTTGCTATGAAGTTCCACCAGGAATGAGTTTTCATGCAAAAACTGGCTATTTCAACTAAATTGATCCATCCAAAACGAACTTTGTTCTTTGCTATGAAGTTCCACCAGGAATGAGTTTTCATGCAAAAACTGTCTATTTCAACTAAATTGATCCATCCAAAACGAACTTTGTACTTTGCTATGAAGTTCCACCAGGAATGAGTTTTCATGCAAAAACTGTCTATTTCAACTTAATTCGTCCATCCAAAACGAACTTTGTACTTTGCTATGAAGTTCCACCAGGAATGAGTTTTCATGCAAGAACTGTCTATTTCAACTAAATTGATCCATCCAAAACGAATTTTGTACTTTGCTATGAAGTTCCACCAGGAATGAGTTTTCATGCAAAAACTGTCTATTTCAACTAACTTTGTCCATCCAAAACGAACTTTGTACTTTGCTATGAAGTTCCACCAGGAATGAGTTTTCATGCAAAAACTGTCTATTTCAACTAACTTTGTCCATCCAAAACGAACTTTGTACTTTGCTATGAAGTTCCACCAGGAATGAGTTTTCATGCAAAAACTGTCTATTTCAACTAAATTGATCCATCCAAAACGAACTTTGTACTTTGCTATGAAGTTCCACCAGGAATGAGTTTTCATGCAAAAACTGTCTATTTCAACTAACTTTGTCCATCCAAAACGAACTTTGTACTTTGCTATGAAGTTCCACCAGGAATGAGTTTTCATGCAAAAACTGTCTATTTCAACTAACTTTGTCCATCCAAAACGAACTTTGTACTTTGCTATGAAGTTCCACCAGGAATGAGTTTTCATGCAAAAACTGTCTATTTCAACTAAATTGATCCATCCAAAACGAACTTTGTACTTTGCTATGAAGTTCCACCAGGAATGAGTTTTCATGCAAAAACAGTCTATTTCAACTTAATTCGTCCATCCGATTCGAACTTTGTACTTTGCTATGAAGTTCCACCAGGAATGAGTTTTCATGCAAAAACTGGCTATTTCAACTAAATTGATCCATCCAAAACGAACTTTGTACTTTGCTATGAAGTTCCACCAGGAATGAGTTTTCATGCAAAAACTGTCTATTTCAACTTAATTCGTCCATCCAAAACGAACTTTGTACTTTACTATGAAGTTCCACCAGGAATGAGTTTTCATGCAAAAACTGTCTATTTCAACTAAATTGATCCATCCAAAACGAACTTTGTACTTTGCTATGAAGTTCCACCAGGAATGAGTTTTCATGCAAAAACTGTCTATTTCAACTAAATTGATCCATCCAAAACGAACTTTGTACTTTGCTATGAAGTTCCACCAGGAATGAGTTTTCATGCAAAAACTGTCTATTTCAACTAACTTTGTCCATCCAAAACGAACTTTGTACTTTGCTATGAAGTTCCACCAGGAATGAGTTTTCATGCAAAAACTGTCTATTTCAACTAAATTGATCCATCCAAAACGAACTTTGTACTTTGCTATGAAGTTCCACCAGGAATGAGTTTTCATGCAAAAACTGTCTATTTCAACTTAATTCGTCCATCCGATTCGAACTTTGTACTTTGCTATGAAGTTCCACCAGGAATGAGTTTTTATGCAAAAACTGTCTATTTCAACTAACTTTGTCCATCCAAAACGAACTTTGTACTTTGCTATGAAGTTCCACCAGGAATGAGTTTTCATGCAAAAACTGTCTATTTCAACTAAATTGATCCATCCAAAACGAACTTTGTACTTTGCTATGAAGTTCCACCAGGAATGAGTTTTCATGCAAAAACTGTCTATTTCAACTAACTTTGTCCATCCAAAACGAACTTTGTACTTTGCTATGAAGTTCCACCAGGAATGAGTTTTCATGCAAAAACTGTCTATTTCAACTAAATTGATCCATCCAAAACGAACTTTGTACTTTGCTATGAAGTTCCACCAGGAATGAGTTTTCATGCAAAAACTGTCTATTTCAACTAACTTTGTCCATCCAAAACGAACTTTGTACTTTGCTATGAAGTTCCACCAGGAATGAGTTTTCATGCAAAAACTGTCTATTTCAACTAACTTTGTCCATCCAAAACGAACTTTGTACTTTGCTATGAAGTTCCACCAGGAATGAGTTTTCATGCAAAAACTGTCTATTTCAACTAAATTGATCCATCCAAAACGAACTTTGTACTTTGCTATGAAGTTCCACCAGGAATGAGTTTTCATGCAAAAACTGGCTATTTCAACTAAACTGATCCATCCAAAACGAACTTTGTTCTTTGCTATGAAGTTCCACCAGGAATGAGTTTTCATGCAAAAACTGTCTATTTCAACTTAATTCGTCCATCCGATTCGAAGTTTGTACTTTGCTATGAAGTTCCACCAGGAATGAGTTTTCATGCAAAAACTGTCTATTTCAACTAACTTTGTCCATCCAAAACGAACTTTGTACTTTGCTATGAAGTTCCACCAGGAATGAGTTTTCATGCAAAAACTGTCTATTTCAACTAAATTGATCCATCCAAAACGAACTTTGTACTTTGCTATGAAGTTCCACCAGGAATGAGTTTTCATGCAAAAACTGTCTATTTCAACTAACTTTGTCCATCCAAAACGAACTTTGTACTTTGCTATGAAGTTCCACCAGGAATGAGTTGTCATGCAAAAACTGTCTATTTCAACTAACTTTGTCCATCCAAAACGAACTTTGTACTTTGCTATGAAGTTCCACCAGGAATGAGTTTTCATGCAAAAACTGTCT
Source organism: Anopheles moucheti (assembly GCF_943734755.1). Classification (NCBI taxonomy): domain Eukaryota; kingdom Metazoa; phylum Arthropoda; class Insecta; order Diptera; family Culicidae; genus Anopheles; species Anopheles moucheti. Next base: position 152,736 of record NW_026453688.1, read on the forward strand.
ATTTCAACTAAATTGATCCATCCAAAACGAACTTTGTACTTTGCTATGAAGTTCCACCAGGAATGAGTTTTTATGCAAAAACTGTCTATTTCAACTAACTTTGTCCATCCAAAACGAACTTTGTACTTTGCTATGAAGTTCCACCAGGAATGAGTTTTCATGCAAAAACTGTCTATTTCAACTAACTTTGTCCATCCAAAACGAACTTTGTACTTTGCTATGAAGTTCCACCAGGAATGAGTTTTCATGCAAAAACTGTCTATTTCAACTAAATTGATCCATCCAAAACGAACTTTGTACTTTGCTATGAAGTTCCACCAGGAATGAGTTTTCATGCAAAAACTGTCTATTTCAACTAAATTGATCCATCCAAAACGAACTTTGTACTTTGCTATGAAGTTCCACCAGGAATGAGTTTTCATGCAAAAACTGGCTATTTCAACTAAATTGATCCATCCAAAACGAACTTTGTTCTTTGCTATGAAGTTCCACCAGGAATGAGTTTTCATGCAAAAACTGTCTATTTCAACTTAATTCGTCCATCCGATGCGAACTTCGTACTTTGCTATGAAGTTCCACCAGGAATGAGTTTTCATGCAAAAACTGTCTATTTCAACTAAATTGATCCATCCAAAACGAACTTTGTACTTTGCTATGAAGTTCCACCAGGAATGGGTTTTCATGCAAAAACTGTCTATTTCAACTAAATTGATCCATCCAAAACGAACTTTGTACTTTGCTATGAAGTTCCACCAGGAATGAGTTTTCATGCAAAAACTGTCTATTTCAACTAAATTGATCCATCCAAAACGAACTTTGTACTTTGCTATGAAGTTCCACCAGGAATGAGTTTTCATGCAAAAACTGTCTATTTCAACTAACTTTGTCCATCCAAAACGAACTTTGTACTTTGCTATGAAGTTCCACCAGGAATGAGTTTTCATGCAAAAACAGTCCATTTCAACTTAATTCGTCCATCCGATTCGAACTTTGTACTTTGCTATGAAGTTCCACCAGGAATGAGTTTTCATGCAAAAACTGTCTATTTCAACTAAATTGATCCATCCAAAACGAACTTTGTACTTTGCTATGAAGTTCCACCAGGAATGAGTTTTCATGCAAAAACTGTCTATTTCAACTTAATTCGTCCATCCAAAACGAACTTTGTACTTTGCTATGAAGTTCCACCAGGAATGAGTTTTCATGCAAAAACTGTCTATTTCAACTTAATTCGTCCATCCAAAACGAACTTTGTACTTTGCTATGAAGTTCCACCTGGAATGAGTTTTCATGCAAAAACAGTCCATTTCAACTTAATTCGTCCATCCGATTCGAACTTTGTACTTTGCTATGAAGTTCCACCAGGAATGAGTTTTCATGCAAAAACTGTCTATTTCAACTAAATTGATCCATCCAAAACGAACTTTGTACTTTGCTATGAAGTTCCACCAGGAATGAGTTTTCATGCAAAAACTGTCTATTTCAACTTAATTCGTCCATCCAAAACGAACTTTGTACTTTGCTATGAAGTTCCACCAGGAATGAGTTTTCATGCAAAAACAGTCCATTTCAACTTAATTCGTCCATCCGATTCGAACTTTGTACTTTGCTATGAAGTTCCACCAGGAATGAGTTTTCATGCAAAAACTGTCTATTTCAACTAAATTGATCCATCCAAAACGAACTTTGTACTTTGCTATGAAGTTCCACCAGGAATGAGTTTTCATGCAAAAACTGTCTATTTCAACTTAATTCGTCCATCCAAAACGAACTTTGTACTTTGCTATGAAGTTCCACCAGGAATGAGTTTTCATGCAAAAACTGTCTATTTCAACTAACTTTGTCCATCCAAAACGAACTTTGTACTTTGCTATGAAGTTCCACCAGGAATGAGTTTTCATGCAAAAACTGTCTATTTTAACTTAATTCGTCCATCCAAAACGAACTTTGTACTTTGCTATGAAGTTCCACCAGGAATGAGTTTTCATGCAAAAACAGTCCATTTCAACTTAATTCGTCCATCCGATTCGAACTTTGTACTTTGCTATGAAGTTCCACCAGGAATGAGTTTTCATGCAAAAACTGTCTATTTCAACTAAATTGATCCATCCAAAACGAACTTTGTTCTTTGCTATGAAGTTCCACCAGGAATGAGTTTTCATGCAAAAACTGTCTATTTCAACTAAATTGATCCATCCAAAACGAACTTTGTACTTTGCTATGAAGTTCCACCAGGAATGAGTTTTCATGCAAAAACTGTCTATTTCAACTAAATTGATCCATCCAAAACGAACTTTGTACTTTGCTATGAAGTTCCACCAGGAATGAGTTTTCATGCAAAAACTGTCTATTTCAACTTAATTCGTCCATCCAAAACGAACTTTGTACTTTGCTATGAAGTTCCACCAGGAATGAGTTTTCATGCAAAAACTGTCTATTTCAACTAACTTTGTCCATCCAAAACGAACTTTGTACTTTACTATGAAGTTCCACCAGGAATGAGTTTTCATACAAAAACTGTCTATTTCAACTTAATTCGTCCATCCAAAACGAACTTTGTACTTTGCTATGAAGTTCCACCAGGAATGAGTTTTCATGCAAAAACTGTCTATTTCAACTAACTTTGTCCATCCAAAACGAACTTTGTACTTTGCTATGAAGTTCCACCAGGAATGAGTTTTCATGCAAAAACTGTCTATTTCAACTAAATTGATCCATCCAAAACGAACTTTGTACTTTGCTATGAAGTTCCACCAGGAATGAGTTTTCATGCAAAAACTGTCTATTTCAACTAACTTTGTCCATCCAAAACGAACTTTGTACTTTGCTATGAAGTTCCACCAGGAATGAGTTTTCATGCAAAAACAGTCTATTTCAACTTAATTCGTCCATCCGATTCGATCTTTGTACTTTGCTATGAAGTTCCACCAGGAATGAGTTTTCATGCAAAAACTGGCTATTTCAACTAAATTGATCCATCCAAAACGAACTTTGTTCTTTGCTATGAAGTTCCACCAGGAATGAGTTTTCATGCAAAAACTGTCTATTTCAACTAAATTGATCCATCCAAAACGAACTTTGTACTTTGCTATGAAGTTCCACCAGGAATGAGTTTTCATGCAAAAACTGTCTATTTCAACTTAATTCGTCCATCCAAAACGAACTTTGTACTTTGCTATGAAGTTCCACCAGGAATGAGTTTTCATGCAAAAACTGTCTATTTCAACTAACTTTGTCCATCCAAAACGAACTTTGTACTTTGCTATGAAGTTCCACCAGGAATGAGTTTTCATGCAAAAACTGTCTATTTCAACTAACTTTGTCCATCCAAAACGAACTTTGTACTTTGCTATGAAGTTCCACCAGGAATGAGTTTTCATGCAAAAACAGTCTATTTCAACTTAATTCGTCCATCCGATTCGAACTTTGTACTTTGCTATGAAGTTCCACCAGGAATGAGTTTTCATGCAAAAACTGGCTATTTCAACTAAATTGATCCATCCAAAACGAACTTTGTTCTTTGCTATGAAGTTCCACCAGGAATGAGTTTTCATGCAAAAACTGTCTATTTCAACTAAATTGATCCATCCAAAACGAACTTTGTACTTTGCTATGAAGTTCCACCAGGAATGAGTTTTCATGCAAAAACTGTCTATTTCAACTTAATTCGTCCATCCAAAACGAACTTTGTACTTTACTATGAAGTTCCACCAGGAATGAGTTTTCATGCAAAAACTGTCTATTTCAACTAAATTGATCCATCCAAAACGAACTTTGTACTTTGCTATGAAGTTCCACCAGGAATGAGTTTTCATGCAAAAACTGTCTATTTCAACTAAATTGATCCATCCAAAACGAACTTTGTACTTTGCTATGAAGTTCCACCAGGAATGAGTTTTCATGCAAAAACTGTCTATTTCAACTAACTTTGTCCATCCAAAACGAACTTTGTACTTTGCTATGAAGTTCCACCAGGAATGAGTTTTCATGCAAAAACTGTCTATTTCAACTAACTTTGTCCATCCAAAACGAACTTTGTACTTTGCTATGAAGTTCCACCAGGAATGAGTTTTCATGCAAAAACTGTCTATTTCAACTTAATTCGTCCATCCGATTCGAACTTTGTACTTTGCTATGAAGTTCCACCAGGAATGAGTTTTTATGCAAAAACTGTCTATTTCAACTAACTTTGTCCATCCAAAACGAACTTTGTACTTTGCTATGAAGTTCCACCAGGAATGAGTTTTCATGCAAAAACTGTCTATTTCAACTAAATTGATCCATCCAAAACGAACTTTGTACTTTGCTATGAAGTTCCACCAGGAATGAGTTTTCATGCAAAAACTGTCTATTTCAACTAACTTTGTCCATCCAAAACGAACTTTGTACTTTGCTATGAAGTTCCACCAGGAATGAGTTTTCATGCAAAAACTGTCTATTTCAACTAACTTTGTCCATCCAAAACGAACTTTGTACTTTACTATGAAGTTCCACCAGGAATGAGTTTTCATGCAAAAACTGTCTATTTCAACTAACTTTGTCCATCCAAAACGAACTTTGTACTTTGCTATGAAGTTCCACCAGGAATGAGTTTTCATGCAAAAACTGTCTATTTCAACTAAATTGATCCATCCAAAACGAACTTTGTACTTTGCTATGAAGTTCCACCAGGAATGAGTTTTCATGCAAAAACTGGCAATTTCAACTAAATTGATCCATCCAAAACGAACTTTGTTCTTTGCTATGAAGTTCCACCAGGAATGAGTTTTCATGCAAAAACTGTCTATTTCAACTTAATTCGTCCATCCGATTCGAACTTTGTACTTTGCTATGAAGTTCCACCAGGAATGAGTTTTCATGCAAAAACTGTCTATTTCAACTAAATTGATCCATCCAAAACGAACTTTGTACTTTGCTATGAAGTTCCACCAGGAATGAGTTTTCATGCAAAAACTGTCTATTTTAACTAAATTGATCCATCCAAAACGAACTTTGTACTTTGCTATGAAGTTCCACCAGGAATGAGTTTTCATGCAAAAACTGTCTATTTCAACTAACTTTGTCCATCCAAAACGAACTTTGTACTTTGCTATGAAGTTCCACCAGGAATGAGTTTTCATGCAAAAACAGTCTATTTCAACTTAATTCGTCCATCCGATTCGAACTTTGTACTTTGCTATGAAGTTCCACCAGGAATGAGTTTTCATGCAAAAACTGGCTATTTCAACTAAATTGATCCATCCAAAACGAACTTTGTTCTTTGCTATGAAGTTCCACCAGGAATGAGTTTTCATGCAAAAACTGTCTATTTCAACTTAATTCGTCCATCCGATTCGAACTTTGTACTTTGCTATGAAGTTCCACCAGGAATGAGTTTTCATGCAAAAACTGTCTATTTCAACTAAATTGATCCATCCAAAACGAACTTTGTACTTTGCTATGAAGTTCCACCAGGAATGAGTTTTCATGCAAAAACTGTCTATTTCAACTAACTTTGTCCATCCAAAACGAACTTTGTACTTTGCTATGAAGTTCCACCAGGAATGAGTTTTCATGCAAAAACAGTCTATTTCAACTTAATTCGTCCATCCGATTCGAACTTTGTACTTTGCTATGAAGTTCCACCAGGAATGAGTTTTCATGCAAAAACTTTCTATTTCAACTAAATTGATCCATCCAAAACGAACTTTGTACTTTGCTATGAAGTTCCACCAGGAATGAGTTTTCATGCAAAAACTGTCTATTTCAACTAACTTTGTCTATCCAAAACGAACTTTGTACTTTGCTATGAAGTTCCACCAGGAATGAGTTTTCATGCAAAAACTGTCTATTTCAACTAAATTGATCCATCCAAAACGAACTTTGTACTTTGCTATGAAGTTCCACCAGGAATGAGTTTTCATGCAAAAACTGTCTATTTCAACTAACTTTGTCCATCCAAAACGAACTTTGTACTTTGCTATGAAGTTCCACCAGGAATGAGTTTTCATGCAAAAACAGTCTATTTCAACTTAATTCGTCCATCCGATTCGAACTTTGTACTTTGCTATGAAGTTCCACCAGGAATGAGTTTTCATGCAAAAACTGGCTATTTCAACTAAATTGATCCATCCAAAACGAACTTTGTTCTTTGCTATGAAGTTCCACCAGGAATGAGTTTTCATGCAAAAACTGTCTATTTCAACTTAATTCGTCCATCCGATTCGAACTTTGTACTTTGCTATGAAGTTCCACCAGGAATGAGTTTTCATGCAAAAACTGTCTATTTCAACTAACTTTGTCCATCCAAAACGAACTTTGTACTTTGCTATGAAGTTCCACCAGGAATGAGTTTTCATGCAAAAACTGTCTATTTCAACTAACTTTGTCCATCCAAAACGAACTTTGTACTTTGCTATGAAGTTCCACCAGGAATGAGTTTTCATGCAAAAACAGTCTATTTCAACTTAATTCGTCCATCCGATTCGAACTTTGTACTTTGCTATGAAGTTCCACCAGGAATGAGTTTTCATGCAAAAACTGGCTATTTCAACTAAATTGATCCATCCAAAACGAACTTTGTACTTTGCTATGAAGTTCCACCAGGAATGAGTTTTCATGCAAAAACTGTCTATTTCAACTAACTTTGTCTATCCAAAACGAACTTTGTTCTTTGCTATGAAGTTCCACCAGGAATGAGTTTTCATGCAAAAACAGTCTATTTCAACTTAATTCGTCCATCCGATTCGAACTTTGTACTTTGCTATGAAGTTCCACCAGGAATGAGTTTTCATGCAAAAACTGTCTATTTCAACTAACTTTGTCCATCCAAAACGAACTTTGTACTTTGCTATGAAGTTCCACCAGGAATGAGTTTTCATGCAAAAACTGTCTATTTCAACTAACTTTGTCTATCCAAAACGAACTTTGTACTTTGCTATGAAGTTCCACCAGGAATGAGTTTTCATGCAAAAACTGTCTATTTTAACTAACTTTGTCCATCCAAAACGAACTTTGTACTTTGCTATGAAGTTCCACCAGGAATGAGTTTTCATGCAAAAACAGTCTATTTCAACTTAATTCGTCCATCCGATTCGAACTTTGTACTTTGCTATGAAGTTCCACCAGGAATGAGTTTTCATGCAAAAACTGGCTATTTCAACTAAATTGATCCATCCAAAACGAACTTTGTTCTTTGCTATGAAGTTCCACCAGGAATGAGTTTTCATGCAAAAACTGTCTATTTCAACTTAATTCGTCCATCCGATTCGAACTTTGTACTTTGCTATGAAGTTCCACCAGGAATGAGTTTTCATGCAAAAACTGTCTATTTCAACTAACTTTGTCCATCCAAAACGAACTTTGTACTTTGCTATGAAGTTCCACCAGGAATGAGTTTTTATGCAAAAACTGTCTATTTCAACTAACTTTGTCCATCCAAAACGAACTTTGTACTTTGCTATGAAGTTCCACCAGGAATGAGTTTTCATGCAAAAACTGGCTATTTCAACTAAATTGATCCATCCAAAACGAACTTTGTTCTTTGCTATGAAGTTCCACCAGGAATGAGTTTTCATGCAAAAACTGTCTATTTCAACTTAATTCGTCCATCCGATTCGAACTTTGTACTTTGCTATGAAGTTCCACCAGGAATGAGTTTTCATGCAAAAACTGTCTATTTCAACTAACTTTGTCCATCCAAAACGAACTTTGTACTTTGCTATGAAGTTCCACCAGGAATGAGTTTTCATGCAAAAACTGTCTATTTCAACTAACTTTGTCCATCCAAAACGAACTTTGTACTTTGCTATGAAGTTCCACCAGGAATGAGTTTTCATGCAAAAACTGTCTATTTCAACTAACTTTGTCCATCCAAAACGAACTTTGTACTTTGCTATGAAGTTCCACCAGGAATGAGTTTTCATGCAAAAACTGTCTATTTCAACTAAATTGATCCATCCAAAACGAACTTTGTACTTTGCTATGAAGTTCCACCAGGAATGAGTTTTCATGCAAAAACTGTCTATTTCAACTAACTTTGTCCATCCAAAACGAACTTTGTACTTTGCTATGAAGTTCCACCAGGAATGAGTTTTCATGCAAAAACAGTCCATTTCAACTTAATTCGTCCATCCGATTCGAACTTTGTACTTTGCTATGAAGTTCCACCAGGAATGAGTTTTCATGCAAAAACTGTCTATTTCAACTAAATTGATCCATCCAAAACGAACTTTGTACTTTGCTATGAAGTTCCACCAGGAATGAGTTTTCATGCAAAAACTGTCTATTTCAACTTAATTCGTCCATCCAAAACGAACTTTGTACTTTGCTATGAAGTTCCACCAGGAATGAGTTTTCATGCAAAAACAGTCCATTTCAACTTAATTCGTCCATCCGATTCGAACTTTGTACTTTGCTATGAAGTTCCACCAGGAATGAGTTTTCATGCAAAAACTGTCTATTTCAACTAAATTGATCCATCCAAAACGAACTTTGTTCTTTGCTATGAAGTTCCACCAGGAATGAGTTTTCATGCAAAAACTGTCTATTTCAACTAAATTGATCCATCCAAAACGAACTTTGTACTTTGCTATGAAGTTCCACCAGGAATGAGTTTTCATGCAAAAACTGTCTATTTCAACTAAATTGATCCATCCAAAACGAACTTTGTACTTTGCTATGAAGTTCCACCAGGAATGAGTTTTCATGCAAAAACTGTCTATTTCAACTTAATTCGTCCATCCAAAACGAACTTTGTACTTTGCTATGAAGTTCCACCAGGAATGAGTTTTCATGCAAAAACTGTCTATTTCAACTAACTTTGTCCATCCAAAACGAACTTTGTACTTTACTATGAAGTTCCACCAGGAATGAGTTTTCATACAAAAACTGTCTATTTCAACTTAATTCGTCCATCCAAAACGAACTTTGTACTTTGCTATGAAGTTCCACCAGGAATGAGTTTTCATGCAAAAACTGTCTATTTCAACTAACTTTGTCCATCCAAAACGAACTTTGTACTTTGCTATGAAGTTCCACCAGGAATGAGTTTTCATGCAAAAACTGTCTATTTCAACTAAATTGATCCATCCAAAACGAACTTTGTACTTTGCTATGAAGTTCCACCAGGAATGAGTTTTCATGCAAAAACTGTCTATTTCAACTAACTTTGTCCATCCAAAACGAACTTTGTACTTTGCTATGAAGTTCCACCAGGAATGAGTTTTCATGCAAAAACAGTCTATTTCAACTTAATTCGTCCATCCGATTCGAACTTTGTACTTTGCTATGAAGTTCCACCAGGAATGAGTTTTCATGCAAAAACTGGCTATTTCAACTAAATTGATCCATCCAAAACGAACTTTGTTCTTTGCTATGAAGTTCCACCAGGAATGAGTTTTCATGCAAAAACTGTCTATTTCAACTAAATTGATCCATCCAAAACGAACTTTGTACTTTGCTATGAAGTTCCACCAGGAATGAGTTTTCATGCAAAAACTGTCTATTTCAACTTAATTCGTCCATCCAAAACGAACTTTGTACTTTGCTATGAAGTTCCACCAGGAATGAGTTTTCATGCAAAAACTGTCTATTTCAACTAACTTTGTCCATCCAAAACGAACTTTGTACTTTGCTATGAAGTTCCACCAGGAATGAGTTTTCATGCAAAAACTGTCTATTTCAACTAACTTTGTCCATCCAAAACGAACTTTGTACTTTGCTATGAAGTTCCACCAGGAATGAGTTTTCATGCAAAAACAGTCTATTTCAACTTAATTCGTCCATCCGATTCGAACTTTGTACTTTGCTATGAAGTTCCACCAGGAATGAGTTTTCATGCAAAAACTGTCTATTTCAACTAAATTGATCCATCCAAAACGAACTTTGTACTTTGCTATGAAGTTCCACCAGGAATGAGTTTTCATGCAAAAACTGTCTATTTCAACTTAATTCGTCCATCCAAAACGAACTTTGTACTTTACTATGAAGTTCCACCAGGAATGAGTTTTCATGCAAAAACTGTCTATTTCAACTAAATTGATCCATCCAAAACGAACTTTGTACTTTGCTATGAAGTTCCACCAGGAATGAGTTTTCATGCAAAAACTGTCTATTTCAACTAAATTGATCCATCCAAAACGAACTTTGTACTTTGCTATGAAGTTCCACCAGGAATGAGTTTTCATGCAAAAACTGTCTATTTCAACTAACTTTGTCCATCCAAAACGAACTTTGTACTTTGCTATGAAGTTCCACCAGGAATGAGTTTTCATGCAAAAACTGTCTATTTCAACTAACTTTGTCCATCCAAAACGAACTTTGTACTTTGCTATGAAGTTCCACCAGGAATGAGTTTTCATGCAAAAACTGTCTATTTCAACTAAATTGATCCATCCAAAACGAACTTTGTACTTTGCTATGAAGTTCCACCAGGAATGAGTTTTCATGCAAAAACTGTCTATTTCAACTTAATTCGTCCATCCGATTCGAACTTTGTACTTTGCTATGAAGTTCCACCAGGAATGAGTTTTTATGCAAAAACTGTCTATTTCAACTAACTTTGTCCATCCAAAACGAACTTTGTACTTTGCTATGAAGTTCCACCAGGAATGAGTTTTCATGCAAAAACTGTCTATTTCAACTAAATTGATCCATCCAAAACGAACTTTGTACTTTGCTATGAAGTTCCACCAGGAATGAGTTTTCATGCAAAAACTGTCTATTTCAACTAACTTTGTCCATCCAAAACGAACTTTGTACTTTGCTATGAAGTTCCACCAGGAATGAGTTTTCATGCAAAAACTGTCTATTTCAACTAACTTTGTCCATCCAAAACGAACTTTGTACTTTGCTATGAAGTTCCACCAGGAATGAGTTTTCATGCAAAAACTGTCTATTTCAACTAACTTTGTCCATCCAAAACGAACTTTGTACTTTGCTATGAAGTTCCACCAGGAATGAGTTTTCATGCAAAAACTGTCTATTTCAACTAAATTGATCCATCCAAAACGAACTTTGTACTTTGCTATGAAGTTCCACCAGGAATGAGTTTTCATGCAAAAACTGGCTATTTCAACTAAATTGATCCATCCAAAACGAACTTTGTTCTTTGCTATGAAGTTCCACCAGGAATGAGTTTTCATGCAAAAACTGTCTATTTCAACTTAATTCGTCCATCCGATTCGAACTTTGTACTTTGCTATGAAGTTCCACCAGGAATGAGTTTTCATGCAAAAACTGTCTATTTCAACTAAATTGATCCATCCAAAACGAACTTTGTACTTTGCTATGAAGTTCCACCAGGAATGAGTTTTCATGCAAAAACTGTCTATTTTAACTAAATTGATCCATCCAAAACGAACTTTGTACTTTGCTATGAAGTTCCACCAGGAATGAGTTTTCATGCAAAAACTGTCTATTTCAACTAACTTTGTCCATCCAAAACGAACTTTGTACTTTGCTATGAAGTTCCACCAGGAATGAGTTTTCATGCAAAAACAGTCTATTTCAACTTAATTCGTCCATCCGATTCGAACTTTGTACTTTGCTATGAAGTTCCACCAGGAATGAGTTTTCATGCAAAAACTGGCTATTTCAACTAAATTGATCCATCCAAAACGAACTTTGTTCTTTGCTATGAAGTTCCACCAGGAATGAGTTTTCATGCAAAAACTGTCTATTTCAACTTAATTCGTCCATCCGATTCGAACTTTGTACTTTGCTATGAAGTTCCACCAGGAATGAGTTTTCATGCAAAAACTGTCTATTTCAACTAAATTGATCCATCCAAAACGAACTTTGTACTTTGCTATGAAGTTCCACCAGGAATGAGTTTTCATGCAAAAACTGTCTATTTCAACTAACTTTGTCCATCCAAAACGAACTTTGTACTTTGCTATGAAGTTCCACCAGGAATGAGTTTTCATGCAAAAACAGTCTATTTCAACTTAATTCGTCCATCCGATTCGAACTTTGTACTTTGCTATGAAGTTCCACCAGGAATGAGTTTTCATGCAAAAACTTTCTATTTCAACTAAATTGATCCATCCAAAACGAACTTTGTACTTTGCTATGAAGTTCCACCAGGAATGAGTTTTCATGCAAAAACTGTCTATTTCAACTAACTTTGTCTATCCAAAACGAACTTTGTACTTTGCTATGAAGTTCCACCAGGAATGAGTTTTCATGCAAAAACTGTCTATTTCAACTAAATTGATCCATCCAAAACGAACTTTGTACTTTGCTATGAAGTTCCACCAGGAATGAGTTTTCATGCAAAAACTGTCTATTTCAACTAACTTTGTCCATCCAAAACGAACTTTGTACTTTGCTATGAAGTTCCACCAGGAATGAGTTTTCATGCAAAAACAGTCTATTTCAACTTAATTCGTCCATCCGATTCGAACTTTGTACTTTGCTATGAAGTTCCACCAGGAATGAGTTTTCATGCAAAAACTGGCTATTTCAACTAAATTGATCCATCCAAAACGAACTTTGTTCTTTGCTATGAAGTTCCACCAGGAATGAGTTTTCATGCAAAAACTGTCTATTTCAACTTAATTCGTCCATCCGATTCGAACTTTGTACTTTGCTATGAAGTTCCACCAGGAATGAGTTTTCATGCAAAAACTGTCTATTTCAACTAAATTGATCCATCCAAAACGAACTTTGTACTTTGCTATGAAGTTCCACCAGGAATGAGTTTTCATGCAAAAACTGTCTATTTCAACTAACTTTGTCCATCCAAAACGAACTTTGTACTTTGCTATGAAGTTCCACCAGGAATGAGTTTTCATGCAAAAACTGTCTATTTCAACTAACTTTGTCCATCCAAAACGAACTTTGTACTTTGCTATGAAGTTCCACCAGGAATGAGTTTTCATGCAAAAACTGTCTATTTCAACTAAATTGATCCATCCAAAACGAACTTTGTACTTTGCTATGAAGTTCCACCAGGAATGAGTTGTCATGCAAAAACTGTCTATTTCAACTAACTTTGTCCATCCAAAACGAACTTTGTACTTTGCTATGAAGTTCCACCAGGAATGGGTTTTCATGCAAAAACTGTCTATTTCAACTAACTTTGTCCATCCAAAACGAACTTTGTACTTTGCTATGAAGTTCCACCAGGAATGAGTTTTCATGCAAAAACTGTCTATTTCAACTAACTTTGTCCATCCAAAACGAACTTTGTACTTTGCTATGAAGTTCCACCAGGAATGAGTTTTCATGCAAAAACTGTCTATTTCAACTTAATTCGTCCATCCAAAACGAACTTTGTACTTTGCTATGAAGTTCCACCAGGAATGAGTTTTCATGCAAAAACTGTCTATTTCAACTATTTTTGTCCATCCAAAACGAACTTTGTACTTTGCTATGAAGTTCCACCAGGAATGAGTTGTCATGCAAAAACTGTCTATTTCAACTAACTTTGTCCATCCAAAACGAACTTTGTACTTTGCTATGAAGTTCCACCAGGAATGAGTTTTCATGCAAAACTGTCTATTTTAACTAAATTGATCCATCCAAAACGAACTTTGTACTTTGCTATGAAGTTCCACCAGGAATGAGTTTTCATGCAAAAACTGTCTATTTCAACTAACTTTGTCCATCCAAAACGAACTTTGTACTTTGCTATGAAGTTCCACCAGGAATGAGTTTTCATGCAAAAACTGTCTATTTCAACTAACTTTGTCCATCCAAAACGAACTTTGTACTTTGCTATGAAGTTCCACCAGGAATGAGTTTTCATGCAAAAACTGTCTATTTCAACTAATTTTGTCCATCCAAAACGAACTTTGTACTTTGCTATGAAGTTCCACCAGGAATGAGTTTTCATGCAAAAACTGTCTATTTCAACTTAATTCGTCCATCCGATTCGAACTTTGTACTTTGCTATGAAGTTCCACCAGGAATGACTTTTCATGCAAAAACTGTCTATTTCAACTAACTTTGTCCATCCAAAACGAACTTTGTACTTTGCTATGAAGTTCCACCAGGAATGAGTTTTCATGCAAAAACTGTCTATTTCAACTAAATTGATCCATCCAAAACGAACTTTGTACTTTGCTATGAAGTTCCACCAGGAATGAGTTTTCATGCAAAAACTGTCTATTTCAACTAACTTTGTCCATCCAAAACGAACTTTGTACTTTGCTATGAAGTTCCACCAGGAATGAGTTGTCATGCAAAAACTGTCTATTTCAACTAACTTTGTCCATCCAAAACGAACTTTGTACTTTGCTATGAAGTTCCACCAGGAATGAGTTTTCATGCAAAACTGTCTATTTCAACTAAATTGATCCATCCAAAACGAACTTTGTACTTTGCTATGAAGTTCCACCAGGAATGAGTTTTCATGCAAAAACTGTTGTTCTTTCGCGATCGTTTTCGGATAATTTCTTTCCTTTGCGCTTTATAATTACCGATCCGTGGTGGAGTTTTAGTTGTAAGAGGGCGAAAAAACCCTTTCGCCTCATATTTATAACTTTACGGAACTAGTGGTTCGGGCTACATTTTTGCGTTAAGATTACTACGTTCCTCCGACTGTCACTTGTCGAAGCATTCTAGCGATGTAAACAGTTGGACGTAAACAACGCTCCAACATCCTCCCCCCCCTTGATGGATGTCAAAGAAGTTAACTTTTCAGCACGTGATGTCCTCGTTGTCGGTGCTCACAGGTAAGATGCAGATTTTTGTTATTGGACGAGTTATTGTACCCTTTGCTGTTTTTAGTGTCACTACGCGAACGATGCTATCTTCTCCAGGATGTACTTGTGCAATGCGTGCTAGAGGCCAAAGAGTAGTGGGTAAAGATTCGTCCATTAGTATCACCAACCTGCCTGTAAGTATGTTGTTGTTGTTGCTGCCCGGCCGCGTGTAACTGTTTTGCATCTCTTGTAGATATTCTGTGGCCCAATGTTTCCAGAATCGTTGCACAAGCAATTGCCACTTCTGTAGATCGTCGAGAGTGCAGGATTTCAGGTGAGTATAATCCGGTTCGGGAACAGCATGGATCGATGTGCCAATTAAAAAGTGTCCTGGTGTTAGTGCCGCTAGTTCGTCGGGATCATCAGACATGGGTAACAATGGACGCGAGTTCATTGCGGCTTCAATCTGCTGAAGTACGGTGCAGTAGCCTTCGTAAGACAGCCTAGTGCCACCTAGGTGCCGGTAGAGATACCTCTTCGCTGTTTTAACCGCTGCCTCCCATAGTCCACCGAAATGTGGAGCCTTCAGAGGGGTGAAGTGCCAAGTGATGCCTCTGTCCGCGCAATCAATGACAATGATGCTACGTTGTTGCTCGTCGCTGAACATGTCAAAAAGTTCACTTAGCTCACGTGCAGCTCCTTCGAAGTTCTTGCCGTTGTCGGAATGGATGTGGGATGGTAGACCGCGGCGTGAAGTAAAACGGCGTAGGGCGGCTAAAAATCCTGGAGTTGTAAGGTCTCCCACGAGCTCAAGATGAACAGCTTTCGTGGTGAAGCAAACAAATACACACAGGTAGCTCTTAACCGCTGCAGCCCGTCGATGCGCTGGTTTTAAGTAAAATGGACCGGCGTAGTCCACTCCAGTGATGGAGAAAGGCCGGCTAGGTGTAATACGTGAAGTGGGCAGTTGACCAATGGGTTGTTGTGCGAGAGCTGGATCCTGGCGTATACAGCGGAAACAGTTCCTCACGACGCTCTTCACCAACCGTCGTCCGTCTAGTGGCCAATACTGTTCTCTCATCTGGGATAACAGGAGTCTTCCGCCAGCATGCATAAGTTGTTTGTGATAGTGCTCAGCCACAAGCCGAGTAAACTTATGCTGTTTAGGAAGCACCGCAGGATGTTTCGATTGGTAAGGTAACTGCGAAAGCTTAAGCCGTCCTCCCACTCGTATTAAGCCTTTGTCGTCGATGAAGGGGCTTAGTTTGCGTAACGATGATTGTTTTAATAATGCTTCTCCCTTTTCCAATTGCTTAATTTCAACGGAGAATGCATCTTGTTGTGCTAATCTGCAAAGCACGGATTTGGCAGCTTGCAAATAATCTGGCGTGATGCTTAGTGGTGCTACGATGTGTGGTGTGCCCGCCTTTTGCCTGGCATTGCGCGAAAAACGTATGCAATACCCAATTATGCGTACCAACCTAGTGAAGGATGATGAAATATCGAACCATGGATGAGTTGAGGTGGAAACGATACTTGCACTCACCTGACGGATTTCTAGATCCACTCCGTCGATGGAATCCGGATTTACGCTGGGCCAGAACGATGGTGAAAGAGTTAACCATTCCGGGCCGAAGTGCCATAATCGGCTCTTGGTGAAGTTCGCTATCAAACTATCCACGATCAAGAAATCGGAACTCATCTCATACGGACTCGTTCGGGATGGGATGTTCGCCCGCACCAATTTCCTAACGGGGGTGGTGGAGTGCCCTGCTCCGATAAGGGCGATGTTAGCAGTATCATGCTTTAGAGCTAATCGATGAGCAAGTCGGCTGCTCATGAGATCAGGCTGCGAGGCACTGTCTAAAAGTGCTCGGGCTGGATGAGTGATACCATACGCATCAACAATTTGTACTACGGCAGTTTGGAGAAAAACGTGATCGTACGTCTGTTTGCTCGCGTGTGCTGCTACATAGTGTCTTTGTGTATTTGCTTGGTGATCGTGTGTGATGTGTGATGAACTCCCTACTTTATTTCGCGCAGTTGACGGAGTGGCTGCAGAGGGAACCGTGCCGTGCAAGCTATGTTGCGAGTGTAGTAGTGTGTGGTGCGGTAAACCACAGTGTCGACATGTGTACTTCGAGGAGCAATCACGCGCTCGGTGATTGTCCTGCAGACAATTTAAACATAAACGTTCATCAACAACTGTCTTGTAACGTTGTGCAGGATCCATGGCCACGAATCGCCGGCATCTCATGATGTTGTGCGGCATGTGACATAAGTGACATGCGTGTGCGTCTCGATCAGTTGTCGCAAGGCTTGTAGCGCGCGTGAAATTCGGTCGCCTTGTATGTGTTGGTACATCAATTTGTGACGTGTTAGCGTTGTTTACTAACACGGTTTCAAGAACGCGTATCCGACGTTGTAGAAAAACTACCAACTTTTCATAGCTAGGGTCATCGTCCAAAGATGCATTTTCCTCCCAATCGCGTAGTGTTAAATGTGGCAACTTGGTGCACAACAAACGTTCTAAAATGCTACTCCAGGCGTCAGTGTTTTCTCCCAGATGATGGAGCGTATTTTTATGACGCTCGAACTCATCGACCAGCTGATGCAAGGTCAATGCACTTTCGTGCTTGATCGGCGTCATGTGAAACATGGCCTGCAAGTGGCGTTTTTTCAACAAATATTCATTAGAATATCGTTCAGTTATCATCTTCCATGCGTGTTCGTAGTTAGCTGCACTAATTGTTATGGACTCGATTACTTGTGCCGCTTCGCTTTTCACGGCTGCGCGTAGGTAGTGAAATTTTTGTATATCGGGTACATCCTCATTTTCGTGTATTAAGCTTTCAAAAGTGTCCCTAAATGTAAGCCACTTCATATAGTCTCCATCGAACTCCGGGAGTGTGATGATGGGCAATTTCATTCCCTTAAGGGAGATGGTGGCCTTTTGCTGAGACGCCTCCTTTCGTGAGATTTCTCTTAGCTTCGCCTTTAATTCACCTTCCACGTTAATTAAACGAGGCTCAAAATCTTGCCTTAACGCGTCGTTGTGTATCGTTTCTTCATTAGTGCTGGGAACTTCCTCTAGCTGCTGCTGAATTCGTTCTAAATCCTTACTCAGCTGCTGGACTTTCGTAAGTCGAACCTCTACCGCATTTGAGTCCCGCTCGGGAAGAAAATCACGCAAAAATTCCTCATGTCGCACCAAGGTGGCGAGCAAAATTGTTCTTCTCGACGCAAGGATCGTTGGTTGCACGGGCATTTTGATGAAACAGCAAATTGTGTGTGCTTGAGTGTAGGGATATCGTTACGGGATAGTAGTGAACGCGCGCAAAAAAAGGACGCTAAATTTATCGAAACTCGCGAGTATGCAGGTTAATAATCCTGGTCACGGCACCAATGTTCTTTCGCGATCGTTTTCGGATAATTTCTTTCCTTTGCGCTTTATAGTTACCGATCCGTGGTGGAGTTTTAGTTGTAAGAGGGCGAAAAAACCCTTTCGCCTCATATTTATAACTTTACGGAACTAGTGGTTCGGGCTACATTTTTGCGTTAAGATTACTACGTTCCTCCGACTGTCACTTGTCGGAGGTTTCTAGCGATGTAAACAGTTGGACGTAAACAACGCTCCAACAGACAGTTTTTGTATGAAAACACACTTCTGGTGCAACTTCATATCAAAGAACAAAGTTCGAATCGGATGGACAAAGTTAGTTGTAATTAACAGTTTTTGTATCAAAACACACTTCTGGTGCAACTTCATATCAAAGAATAAAGTTCGAATCGGATGGACAAAGTTAGTTGAAATTAACAGTTTTTGTATGTAAACTCATTCCTGGTAGAACTTCATAGCAAAGTACAAAGTTCGTATCGGATGCACCAATTTAGTTGAAATAGACAGTTTTTGCATGTAAACTCAATCCTGGTAGAATTCCATAGCAAACTACAAAGTTCGTAACGGATGCACGAATTACGTTCAAATAGACAGTTTTTGCATGTAAACTCAATCCTGGTAGAATTCCATAGCAATGTACAAAGTTCATAACGGATGCACCAATTTAGTTGAAATAGACAGTTTTTGCATGTAAACTCAATCCTGGTAGAATTCCATAGCAATGTACAAAGTTCATAACGGATGCACCAATTTAGTTGAAATAGACAGTTTTTGCATGTAAACTCAATCCTGGTAGAATTCCATAGCAAAGTACAAAGTTCATAACGGATGCACCAATTTAGTTGAAATAGACAGTTTTTGCATGTAAACTCAATCCTGGTAGAATTCCATAGCAAAGTACAAAGTTCGTAACGGATGCACCAATTTAGTTGAAATAGACAGTTTTTGCATGTAAACTCAATCCTGATAGAATTCCATAGCAATGTACAAAGTTCATAACGGATGCACCAATTACGTTGAAATAGACGGTTTTTGCATGTAAACTCGTTCCTGGTAGAATTCCATAGCAAAGTACAAAGTTCGTATCGGATGCACCAATTACGTTGAAATAGACGGTTTTTGCATGTAAACTCGTTCCTGGTAGAATTCCATAGCAAAGTACAAAGTTCGTATCGGATGCACCAATTACGTTGAAATAGACAGTTTTTGCATGTAAACTCAATCCTGGTAGAATTCCATAGCAATGTACAAAGTTCATAACGGATGCACTAATTTAGTTGAAATAGACAGTTTTTGCATGTAAACTCAATCCTGGTAGAATTCCATAGCAAAGTACAAAGTTCATAACGGATGCACCAATTTAGTTGAAATAGACAGTTTTTGCATGTAAACTCAATCCTGGTAGAATTCCATAGCAAAGTACAAAGTTCATAACGGATGCACCAATTTAGTTGAAATAGACAGTTTTTGCATGTAAACTCAATCCTGGTAGAATTCCATAGCAAAGTACAAAGTTAGTTTTGGATGCACCAATTACGTTGAAATAGACGGTTTTTGCATGAAAACTCGTTCCTGGTAGAATTCCATAGCAAAGTACAAAGTTCGTATCGGATGCACCAATTACGTTGAAATAGACGGTTTTTGCATGAAAACTCGTTCCTGGTAGAATTCCATAGCAAAGTACAAAGTTCGTATCGAATGCACCAATTACGTTGAAATAGACGGTTTTTGCATGAAAACTCGTTCCTGGTAGAATTCCATAGCAAAGTACAAAGTTAGTTTTGGATGCACCAATTACGTTGAAATAGACGGTTTTTGCATGAAAACTCGTTCCTGGTAGAATTCCATAGCAAAGTACAAAGTTAGTTTTGGATGCACCAATTACGTTGAAATAGACGGTTTTTGCATGAAAACTCGTTCCTGGTAGAATTCCATAGCAAAGTACAAAGTTAGTTTTGGATGCACCAATTACGTTGAAATAGACGGTTTTTGCATGAAAACTCGTTCCTGGTAGAATTCCATAGCAAAGTACAAAGTTCGTATCGAATGCACCAATTACGTTGAAATAGACGGTTTTTGCATGAAAACTCGTTCCTGGTAGAATTCCATAGCAAAGTACAAAGTTCGTATCGGATGCACCAATTACGTTGAAATAGACGGTTTTTGCATGTAAACTCGTTCCTGGTAGAATTCCATAGCAAAGTACAAAGTTAGTTTTGGATGCACCAATTACGTTGAAATAGACGGTTTTTGCATGTAAACTCGTTCCTGGTAGAATTCCATAGCAAAGTACAAAGTTCGTATCGGATGCACCAATTACGTTGAAATAGACGGTTTTTGCATGAAAACTCGTTCCTGGTAGAATTCCATAGCAAAGTACAAAGTTAGTTTTGGATGCACCAATTACGTTGAAATAGACGGTTTTTGCATGAAAACTCGTTCCTGGTAGAATTCCATAGCAAAGTACAAAGTTAGTTTTGGATGCACCAATTACGTTGAAATAGACGGTTTTTGCATGTAAACTCGTTCCTGGTAGAATTCCATAGCAAAGTACAAAGTTCGTATCGAATGCACCAATTACGTTGAAATAGACGGTTTTTGCATGAAAACTCGTTCCTGGTAGAATTCCATAGCAAAGTACAAAGTTAGTTTTGGATGCACCAATTACGTTGAAATAGACGGTTTTTGCATGAAAACTCGTTCCTGGTAGAATTCCATAGCAAAGTACAAAGTTCGTATCGGATGCACCAATTACGTTGAAATAGACGGTTTTTGCATGAAAACTCTTTCCTGGTAGAATTCCATAGCAAAGTACAAAGTTCGTATCGGATGCACCAATTACGTTGAAATAGACGGTTTTTGCATGAAAACTCGTTCCTGGTAGAATTCCATAGCAAAGTACAAAGTTCGTATCGAATGCACCAATTACGTTGAAATAGACGGTTTTTGCATGAAAACTCGTTCCTGGTAGAATTCCATAGCAAAGTACAAAGTTCGTATCGGATGCACCAATTACGTTGAAATAGACGGTTTTTGCATGTAAACTCGTTCCTGGTAGAATTCCATAGCAAAGTACAAAGTTAGTTTTGGATGCACCAATTACGTTGAAATAGACGGTTTTTGCATGTAAACTCGTTCCTGGTAGAATTCCATAGGAAAGTACAAAGTTAGTTTTGGATGCACCAATTACGTTGAAATAGACGGTTTTTGCATGTAAACTCGTTCCTGGTAGAATTCCATAGCAAAGTACAAAGTTAGTTTTGGATGCACCAATTACGTTGAAATAGACGGTTTTTGCATGTAAACTCGTTCCTGGTAGAATTCCATAGGAAAGTACAAAGTTCGTATCGGATGCACCAATTACGTTGAAATAGACAGTTTTTGCATGAAAACTCGTTCCTGGTAGAATTCCATAGCAAAGTACAAAGTTCGTATCGGATGCACCAATTACGTTGAAATAGACGGTTTTTGCATGAAAACTCGTTCCTGGTAGAATTCCATAGCAAAGTACAAAGTTCGTATCGGATGCACCAATTACGTTGAAATAGACGGTTTTTGCATGTAAACTCGTTCCTGGTAGAATTCCATAGCAAAGTACAAAGTTCGTATCGGATGCACCAATTACGTTGAAATAGACGGTTTTTGCATGTAAACTCGTTCCTGGTAGAATTCCATAGCAAAGTACAAAGTTAGTTTTGGATGCACCAATTACGTTGAAATAGACAGTTTTTGCATGAAAACTCGTTCCTGGTAGAATTCCATAGCAAAGTACAAAGTTCGTATCGGATGCACCAATTACGTTGAAATAGACGGTTTTTGCATGAAAACTCTTTCCTGGTAGAATTCCATAGCAAAGTACAAAGTTCGTATCGGATGCACCAATTACGTTGAAATAGACGGTTTTTGCATGAAAACTCGTTCCTGGTAGAATTCCATAGCAAAGTACAAAGTTCGTATCGGATGCACCAATTACGTTGAAATAGACGGTTTTTGCATGTAAACTCGTTCCTGGTAGAATTCCATAGCAAAGTACAAAGTTAGTTTTGGATGCACCAATTACGTTGAAATAGACGGTTTTTGCATGTAAACTCGTTCCTGGTAGAATTCCATAGGAAAGTACAAAGTTCGTATCGAATGCACCAATTACGTTGAAATAGACAGTTTTTGCATGAAAACTCGTTCCTGGTAGAATTCCATAGCAAAGTACAAAGTTCGTATCGGATGCACCAATTACGTTGAAATAGACGGTTTTTGCATGAAAACTCGTTCCTGGTAGAATTCCATAGCAAAGTACAAAGTTCGTATCGGATGCACCAATTACGTTGAAATAGACGGTTTTTGCATGAAAACTCTTTCCTGGTAGAATTCCATAGCAAAGTACAAAGTTCGTATCGGATGCACCAATTACGTTGAAATAGACGGTTTTTGCATGAAAACTCTTTCCTGGTAGAATTCCATAGCAAAGTACAAAGTTAGTTTTGGATGCACCAATTACGTTGAAATAGACGGTTTTTGCATGAAAACTCTTTCCTGGTAGAATTCCATAGCAAAGTACAAAGTTAGTTTTGGATGCACCAATTACGTTGAAATAGACGGTTTTTGCATGTAAACTCGTTCCTGGTAGAATTCCATAGCAAAGTACAAAGTTAGTTTTGGATGCACCAATTACGTTGAAATAGACGGTTTTTGCATGTAAACTCGTTCCTGGTAGAATTCCATAGCAAAGTACAAAGTTAGTTTTGGATGCACCAATTACGTTGAAATAGACGGTTTTTGCATGTAAACTCGTTCCTGGTAGAATTCCATAGCAAAGTACAAAGTTCGTATCGGATGCACCAATTACGTGGAAATAGACGGTTTTTGCATGTAAACTCGTTCCTGGTAGAATTCCATAGCAAAGTACAAAGTTCGTATCGGATGCACCAATTACGTGGAAATAGACGGTTTTTGCATGAAAACTCGTTCCTGGTAGAATTCCATAGGAAAGTACAAAGTTAGTTTTGGATGCACCAATTACGTTGAAATAGACGGTTTTTGCATGAAAACTCGTTCCTGGTAGAATTCCATAGCAAAGTACAAAGTTCGTATCGGATGCACCAATTACGTTGAAATACACAGTTTTTGCATGTAAACTCAATCCTGGTAGAATTCCATAGGAAAGTACAAAGTTCGTATCGGATGCACCAATTACGTTGAAATAGACGGTTTTTGCATGTAAACTCGTTCCTGGTAGAATTCCATAGCAAAATACAAAGTTAGTTTTGGATGCACCAATTACGTTGAAATAGACGGTTTTTGCATGAAAACTCGTTCCTGGTAGAATTCCATAGGAAAGTACAAAGTTAGTTTTGGATGCACCAATTACGTTGAAATAGACGGTTTTTGCATGAAAACTCGTTCCTGGTAGAATTCCATAGCAAAATACAAAGTTAGTTTTGGATGCACCAATTACGTTGAAATAGACGGTTTTTGCATGAAAACTCGTTCCTGGTAGAATTCCATAGCAAAGTACAAAGTTAGTGTTGGATGCACCAATTACGTTGAAATAGACGGTTTTTGCATGAAAACTCGTTCCTGGTAGAATTCCATAGCAAAGTACAAAGTTCGTATCGGATGCACCAATTACGTTGAAATACACAGTTTTTGCATGTAAACTCAATCCTGGTAGAATTCCATAGGAAAGTACAAAGTTCGTATCGGATGCACCAATTACGTTGAAATAGACGGTTTTGCATGAAAACTCGTTCCTGGTAGAATTCCATAGCAAAGTACAAAGTTCGTATCGGATGCACCAATTACGTTGAAATACACAGTTTTTGCATGTAAACTCAATCCTGGTAGAATTCCATAGGAAAGTACAAAGTTCGTATCGGATGCACCAATTACGTTGAAATAGACGGTTTTTGCATGAAAACTCGTTCCTGGTAGAATTCCATAGCAAAGTACAAAGTTCGTATCGAATGCACCAATTACGTTGAAATAGACGGTTTTTGCATGAAAACTCGTTCCTGGTAGAATTCCATAGCAAAGTACAAAGTTCGTATCGGATGCACCAATTACGTTGAAATACACAGTTTTTGCATGTAAACTCAATCCTGGTAGAATTCCATAGGAAAGTACAAAGTTCGTATCGGATGCACCAATTACGTTGAAATAGACGGTTTTTGCATGAAAACTCGTTCCTGGTAGAATTCCATAGCAAAGTACAAAGTTCGTATCGAATGCACCAATTACGTTGAAATAGACGGTTTTTGCATGAAAACTCGTTCCTGGTAGAATTCCATAGCAAAGTACAAAGTTAGTTTTGGATGCACCAATTACGTTGAAATAGACGGTTTTTGCATGAAAACTCGTTCCTGGTAGAATTCCATAGGAAAGTACAAAGTTAGTGTTGGATGCACCAATTACGTTGAAATAGACGGTTTTTGCATGAAAACTCGTTCCTGGTAGAATTCCATAGCAAAGTACAAAGTTAGTTTTGGATGCACCAATTACGTTGAAATAGACGGTTTTTGCATGAAAACTCGTTCCTGGTAGAATTCCATAGGAAAGTACAAAGTTAGTGTTGGATGCACCAATTACGTTGAAATAGACGGTTTTTGCATGAAAACTCGTTCCTGGTAGAATTCCATAGGAAAGTACAAAGTTAGTGTTGGATGCACCAATTACGTTGAAATAGACGGTTTTTGCATGAAAACTCGTTCCTGGTAGAATTCCATAGCAAAGTACAAAGTTCGTATCGGATGCACCAATTACGTTGAAATACACAGTTTTTGCATGTAAACTCAATCCTGGTAGAATTCCATAGGAAAGTACAAAGTTCGTATCGGATGCACCAATTACGTTGAAATAGACGGTTTTTGCATGAAAACTCGTTCCTGGTAGAATTCCATAGCAAAGTACAAAGTTCGTATCGAATGCACCAATTACGTTGAAATAGACGGTTTTTGCATGAAAACTCGTTCCTGGTAGAATTCCATAGCAAAGTACAAAGTTAGTTTTGGATGCACCAATTACGTTGAAATAGACGGTTTTTGCATGAAAACTCGTTCCTGGTAGAATTCCATAGGAAAGTACAAAGTTAGTGTTGGATGCACCAATTACGTTGAAATAGACGGTTTTTGCATGAAAACTCGTTCCTGGTAGAATTCCATAGGAAAGTACAAAGTTAGTGTTGGATGCACCAATTACGTTGAAATAGACGGTTTTTGCATGAAAACTCGTTCCTGGTAGAATTCCATAGCAAAGTACAAAGTTCGTATCGGATGCACCAATTACGTTGAAATACACAGTTTTTGCATGTAAACTCAATCCTGGTAGAATTCCATAGGAAAGTACAAAGTTCGTATCGGATGCACCAATTACGTTGAAATAGACGGTTTTTGCATGAAAACTCGTTCCTGGTAGAATTCCATAGCAAAGTACAAAGTTCGTATCGAATGCACCAATTACGTTGAAATAGACGGTTTTTGCATGAAAACTCGTTCCTGGTAGAATTCCATAGCAAAGTACAAAGTTAGTTTTGGATGCACCAATTACGTTGAAATAGACGGTTTTTGCATGAAAACTCGTTCCTGGTAGAATTCCATAGCAAAATACAAAGTTAGTTTTGGATGCACCAATTACGTTGAAATAGACGGTTTTTGCATGAAAACTCGTTCCTGGTAGAATTCCATAGCAAAATACAAAGTTAGTTTTGGATGCACCAATTACGTTGAAATAGACGGTTTTTGCATGAAAACTCGTTCCTGGTAGAATTCCATAGCAAAATACAAAGTTAGTTTTGGATGCACCAATTACGTTGAAATAGACGGTTTTTGCATGAAAACTCGTTCCTGGTAGAATTCCATAGGAAAGTACAAAGTTCGTATCGGATGCACCAATTACGTGGAAATAGACGGTTTTTGCATGAAAACTCGTTCCTGGTAGAATTCCATAGCAAAGTACAAAGTTAGTGTTGGATGCACCAATTACGTTGAAATAGACGGTTTTTTGCATGAAAACTCGTTCCTGGTAGAATTCCATAGGAAAGTACAAAGTTCGTATCGGATGCACCAATTACGTGGAAATAGACGGTTTTTGCATGAAAACTCGTTCCTGGTAGAATTCCATAGCAAAGTACAAAGTTAGTGTTGGATGCACCAATTACGTTGAAATAGACGGTTTTTGCATGAAAACTCGTTCCTGGTAGAATTCCATAGCAAAGTACAAAGTTCGTATCGGATGCACCAATTACGTTGAAATACACAGTTTTTGCATGTAAACTCAATCCTGGTAGAATTCCATAGGAAAGTACAAAGTTAGTGTTGGATGCACCAATTACGTTGAAATAGACGGTTTTTGCATGAAAACTCGTTCCTGGTAGAATTCCATAGCAAAGTACAAAGTTAGTTTTGGATGCACCAATTACGTTGAAATAGACGGTTTTTGCATGAAAACTCGTTCCTGGTAGAATTCCATAGGAAAGTACAAAGTTAGTTTTGGATGCACCAATTACGTTGAAATAGACGGTTTTTGCATGAAAACTCGTTCCTGGTAGAATTCCATAGCAAAGTACAAAGTTAGTTTTGGATGCACCAATTACGTTGAAATAGACGGTTTTTGCATGAAAACTCGTTCCTGGTAGAATTCCATAGGAAAGTACAAAGTTCGTATCGGATGCACCAATTACGTGGAAATAGACGGTTTTTGCATGAAAACTCGTTCCTGGTAGAATTCCATAGCAAAGTACAAAGTTAGTGTTGGATGCACCAATTACGTTGAAATAGACGGTTTTTGCATGAAAACTCGTTCCTGGTAGAATTCCATAGGAAAGTACAAAGTTCGTATCGGATGCACCAATTACGTTGAAATACACAGTTTTTGCATGTAAACTCATTCCTGGTAGAATTCCATAGGAAAGTACAAAGTTCGTATCGGATGCACCAATTACATTGAAATAGACAGTTTTTGCATGAAAACTCATTTCTGGTAGAATTCCATAGCAAAGTACAAAGTTCATATCGGATGCACCAATTACGTTGAAATAGACAGTTTTTGCATGAAAACTCATTCCTGGTAGAATTCCATAGGAAAGTACCAAGTTCGTATCGGATGCACCAATTACGTTGAAATAGACAGTTTTTGCATGAAAACTCATTTCTGGTAGAATTCCATAGCAAAGTACAAGTTCATATCGGATGGACGAAATTAGTTGAAATAGACAGTTTTTGCATGGTAACACACTCCTGGTAGAACTACATAGCAAAGTACAAAGTTCGTATCGGATGGACCGAAATTAGTTGAAATAGACAGTTTTTGCATGGTAACACATTCCTAGTAGAACTACATAGCAAAGTACAAAGTTCGTATCGGATGGACGAAAATTAGTTGAAAATAGACAGTTTTTTGCATGGTAACACATTCCTAGTAGAACTACATAGCAAAGTACAAAGTTCGTATTGGATGGACGAAATTAGTTGAAAAAGACAGTTTTTGCATGGTAACACACTCCTGGTAGAACTACTATAGCAAAGTACAAAGTTCGTATCGGATGGACGAAATTAGTTGAAATAGACAGTTTTTGCATGGTAACACACTCCTGGTAGAACTACATAGCAAAGTACAAAGTTCGTATCGGATGGACGAAATTAGTTGAAAAAGACAGTTTTTGCATGGTAACACACTCCTGGTAGAACTACATAGCAAAGTACAAAGTTCGTATCGGATGGACGAAATTAGTTGAAAAAGACAGTTTTTGCATGGTAACACACTCCTGGTAGAACTACATAGCAAAGTACAAAGTTCGTATCGGATGGACGAAATTAGTTGAAAAAGACAGTTTTTGCATGGTAACACACTCCTGTAGAACTACATAGCAAAGTACAAAGTTCGTATCGGATGGACGAAATTAGTTGAAATAGACAGTTTTTGCATGGTAACACATTCCTAGTAGAACTACATAGCAAAGTACAAAGTTCGTATCGGATGGACGAAATTAGTTGAAATAGACAGTTTTTGCATGGTAACACATTCCTAGTAGAACTACATAGCAAAGTACAAAGTTCGTATTGGATGGACGAAATTAGTTGAAATAGACAGTTTTTGCATGGTAACCACATTCCTAGTAGAACTACATAGCAAAGTACAAAGTTCGTATCGGATGGACGAAATTAGTTGAGAATAGACAGTTTTTTGCATGGTAACACATTCCTAGTAGAACTACATATCAAAGTACAAAGTTCGTATCGGATGGACGAAATTAGTTGAAATAGACAGTTTTTGCATGGTAACACATTCCTGGTACAACTGCATAGTAAAGTACAAAGTTTCGTATCGGATGGACGAAATTAGTTGAAATAGACAGTTTTTGCATGGTAACACACTCCTGGTAGAACTACATAGCAAAGTACAAAGTTCGTATCGGATGGACGAAAATTAGTTGAAATAGACAGTTTTTTGCATGGTAACACATTCCTAGTAGAACTACATAGCAAAGTACAAAGTTCGTATCGGATGGACGAAATTAGTTGAAATAGACAGTTTTTGCATGGTAAACACACTCCTGGTAGAACTACATAGCAAAGTACAAAGTTCGTATCGGATGGACGAAATTAGTTGAAAAAGACAGTTTTTGCATGGTAACACACTCCTGGTAGAACTACATAGCAAAGTACAAAGTTCGTATCGGATGGACGAAATTAGTTGAAAAAGACAGTTTTTGCATGAAAACTCATTTCTGGTAGAATTCCATAGCAAAGTACAAAGTTCATATCGGATGCACCAATTACGTTGAAATAGACAGTTTTTGCATGAAAACTCATTCCTGGTAGAATTCCATAGGAAAGTACAAAGTTCGTATCGGATGCACCAATTACGTTGAAATAGACGGTTTTTGCATGAAAACTCATTCCTGGTAGAATTCCATAGGAAAGTACAAAGTTCGTTTTGGATGCACCAATTACGTTGAAATAGACGGTTTTTGCATGAAAACTCATTCCTGGTAGAATTCCATAGGAAAGTACAAAGTTCGTATCGGATGCACCAATTACGTTGAAATAGACAGTTTTTGCATGAAAACTCATTTCTGGTAGAATTCCATAGCAAAGTACAAAGTTCGTATCGGATGGACGAAATTAGTTGAAAAAAGACAGTTTTTGCATGGTAACACACTCCTGGTAGAACTACATAGCAAAGTACAAAGTTCGTATCGGATGGACGAAATTAATTGAAAAAGACAGTTTTTGCATGGTAACACACTCCTGGTAGAACTACATAGCAAAGTACAAAGTTCGTATCGGATGGACGAAATTAGTTGAAAAAGACAGTTTTTGCATGGTAACACACTCCTGGTAGAACTACATAGCAAAGTACAAAGTTCGTATCGGATGGACGAAATTAGTTGAAAAAAGACAGTTTTTGCATGGTAACACATTCCTGGTACAACTGCATAGTAAAGTACAAAGTTCGTATCGGATGGACGAAATTAGTTGAAATAGACAGTTTTTGCATGGTAACACACTCCTGGTAGAACTACATAGCAAAGTACAAAGTTCGTATCGGATGGACGAAATTAGTTGAAATAGACAGTTTTTGCATGGTAACACATTCCTGGTACAACTGCATAGTAAAGTACAAAGTTCGTATCGGATGGACGAAATTAGTTGAAATAGACAGTTTTTGCATGGTAACACACTCCTGGTAGAACTACATAGCAAAGTACAAAGTTCGTATCGGATGGACGAAATTAGTTGAAATAGACAGTTTTTGCATGGTAACACATTCCTAGTAGAACTACATAGCAAAGTACAAAGTTCGTATCGGATGGACGAAATTAGTTGAAATAGACAGTTTTTGCATGGTAACACATTCCTAGTAGAACTACATATCAAAGTACAAAGTTCGTATCGGATGGACGAAATTAGTTGAAATAGACAGTTTTTGCATGGTAACACATTCCTGGTACAACTGCATAGTAAAGTACAAAGTTCGTATCGGATGGACGAAAATTAGTTGAAATAGACAGTTTTTGCATGGTAACACACTCCTGGTAGAACTACATAGCAAAGTACAAAGTTCGTATCGGATGGACGAAATTAGTTGAAATAGACAGTTTTTGCATGGTAACACACTCCTGGTAGAACTACATAGCAAAGTACAAAGTTCGTATCGGATGGACGAAATTAGTTGAAAAAGACAGTTTTTGCATGGTAACACACTCTGGTAGAACTACATAGCAAAGTACAAAGTTCGAATCGGATGGACGAAATTAGTTGAAAAAGACAGTTTTTGCATGAAAACTCATTTCTGGTAGAATTCCATAGCAAAGTACAAAGTTCATATCGGATGGACGAAATTAGTTGAAAAAGACAGTTTTTGCATGGTAACACACTCCTGGTAGAACTACATAGCAAAGTACAAAGTTCGTATCGGATGGACGAAATTAGTTGAAAAAGACAGTTTTTGCATGGTAACACACTCCTGGTAGAACTACATAGCAAAGTACAAAGTTCGAATCGGATGGACAAAATTAGTTGAAATAGACAGTTTTTGCATGGTAACACATTCCTAGTAGAACTACATAGCAAAGTACAAAGTTCGTATCGGATGGACGAAATTAGTTGAAATAGACAGTTTTTGCATGGTAACACATTCCTAGTAGAACTACATAGCAAAGTACAAAGTTCGTATTGGATGGACGAAATTAGTTGAAATAGACAGTTTTTGCATGGTAACACACTCCTGGTAGAACTACATAGCAAAGTACAAAGTTCGTATCGGATGGACG